>NW_006799969.1:2812869-2826587 GCF_000485575.1 Poecilia formosa | reverse complement strand
ACACACACACACACACACACACACACACACACACACACACACACACACACACACACACACAGTGATGCACTCTGGGATTCAGGGGGTTTGCCCAGCTCAGATTCTGTGAGGAGCTAATTAGGAACCAGCATATAGGGAATCTGCAGGATGAATGCAGTAAGGGGCTTACAGTATGGCTTATGGTTGAGGTGAGCTCTGAAGGAGAGGCGTGGATCTGGGTAAGCTCAGAAATGAGCTCAAGACAAGATGTGGAAAAAGTCAAAACAACGTGCATGGACAGTAATCTGACCAACAAGTGGGACCAAATGATTGATCCACCTCTCCTTAACGCTCCTGCAGCCGATTGCTGGAATCAGCTGCATGAACTCTCCCACATAGATCCTCTCTACAAGAAGAGCACTCACACAGAATACAAATCTGAATCCTAACAGCAGGACAGTTTGTCCAGAGAACCAGGATTAAAAATCATCAGTTTGTGTTCATTTCAACAGCAGGGGTTGTTGTGTTTTAGCTAGAAATGATTAACAAACAAAATCCAATCTAAATCTTTGGAAGTAAAGAAATAATTAGGTATCATTCACACTTTTTGCACACTGTATACAAATGTATATATATTTTCTAAAAACATTTTACAAAATGTTATGCTTATTTTGAATTGTCTTTATTTCTGTGTAAATGTGAGCGAAAATGCCATACACTGTTTCCCAAATCCTGACAGTTGAAATTAAAAAACTAACAATCTTCTACCAAGTCATTTATCCTCTAAAGAAAAAGGTTCAGTATTCCACATTAGTGAGTGCCAAGAGCATGCTGGCAGCATGTTGTGTGACACCTTGCAGCAATTACTGAAAATAAAGATTTCCAGTAACTGTTGATCAGCCATGCCAGTCATTTGAAAGAGCTTTAAACAAACACTCAAACAAAATATCTTCAGCGCTGGAATTCTGACATATTTCTTCTGATGTTACATAGTAGAGGACATGATTTGCGCCTTGTCCTTTTATAATCAGTTTTAACTGATTGCTTTGTCCAATCAGGATTGTTGTGTGACTGCTGGATGAAATTGCTAGATGCTGAGTAAATATACATTTGTATATCAACAAGAATCACATCTAGTTCCAGGGTAGGATATTAAAGCATGTTCTGTACTTGTTGGTGGAGTAAGACTTGGATCTGGAGAGAAGAGAGTGCATTGAAACAGCAGCCAGGCTCTGCAGTGTTGGTTGCTAGGCAAATATGGTAGATAATTTTTCTCAGGCTGTCATGTGAACAAAAAATGTTGCTCATCTATAAAAGAGAATCCCTGGCAACTATTCACTGAATATGAGGAGTATGAGTAAGAGGAGTTTGAGTGTCTTTATGGCCTAGTCATAAAGACAGAAACAACGTGCATGGACAGAAGTTTGAGTGTCTTTATGGCCTAGTCAAAGTCCAGAAATTATTCCATAAAACAAAAAAAACAACAAAAAAACACCTCAGCAAGTTTTGAAGATTGATTTTTACAGACACTATTTCCTCTGTGATGGTCAAAAACCTGCTCCTCCACATATGCAAAGCTAATACAGATACTGTATAATTTGCAGCTGGAATTGCAACCAAATGTGGCACTACAAGGTATTGCCTCAGGGGGGCTGAATAAATGCATAGCAAACCTTTCAGATTTTTACTTGTTAAAAAATGAGAAAAACTCACTTGTTGCTTTTACATTTGAAAATTATGCATTACATTGAGTAGCTTTATTATCACATAATACTCCTCCAAACGATATATTTTTGATTGGTGGGTGGGGGGGTATTATACTGTGGTTGTATTGAGACAAAAGTTGAAAAAGATGAAGAGATCTAAATATTTTTGTAAGAAACTAAATAGCTGACTGATTAGACTGGACCAGTCTTGCAGAGGTTGATGAGACATAGACTGTTCTTGAGAAAAAAGTAATTCAGTGGTTGTAGTAAGGATAAGCTGATATTCAATTCAGGATTTTTCTAAATTTCTCAACCTACTTGTGTGTTTTCTAACACTTCTAATTGGCCAGACTTCACTGTAATTTCTCAATGTGGCCTTGAGGATTATCTAAATGCTTTCAAAGTTTCTCTGTAGGTTCTCTGTATCTGACCAAGATTGCGCCTCGTTCTCTCCACACTTACTCTAAGGCAAATTTGTTGCCAAGTTGTCTGCTTCAATTAGACAGATCGTCGCTGTTATTTGCACTGTGATTGTGTGCCAATCATGCCTACAGCATGCTTAACTCTCTTTCTCTGCGTTTTCAGACCTGAACGAGTGTGAGATGAGCTCGGCGCTGTGCGGAGAGGCCCTGTGTGAGAACGTTGACGGAAGCTTCCTGTGCATCTGCCCCAACGACAATGAGGAATTTGATCCTGAAACCAACCAGTGCCGCTCCATGGGTATGAGTAGTCAGAGGACTTAATTCTCTGTCCTATCGTCGGGAGACGGAGTTTTCCCTGGTTTAATGAGCCGTCTCTTATTATCCAAACAAGGGTGACAAGGAGGACATAGCCTCCTCTGTAAATGTTTTTTTAGATCTGTCTGTATCCATTCGTTTTAAAGGCTGCGACTGACTTTGGGTGGTTCACCTCCAAAAAATCTGCATTAGCCTAATCCCTGAGATAGATAATGATGTAAGTCCTACACAAAGATCAGAGAAGACCTAATTCCTTTATTTAGAAGACAAACAAAGATAGCGTTTTCTTACTGGCAGCTTAAGGTACTTTCTTCTTCCTTTACATAAATTGACCTTAAGTAACCTTATGAAAGAGATAAGGCCTTTTGAACAATTCAAATACAGGAGGTATACACAAAATTGAACATATTTACATTATTGAGTGGCGCACCCTCATTCGGGATGTTTTTACTTCTTTTTGGCCACTAAATCCCGGTTATGCCTCTGTATAGCCTTTTGCCACATTCCTCTGTTTGCTTTTGACGTGTGTGAATCAATCATGTGAGTCTGAATTGGTGTGTTGACTCACATGCCAGTGTTTCCATTTGGCTAAGCCAGCAGCTTAGGAGTGAAATGCCTGAGCCCTTCACAGTGGACAAATGAGCAGGCGACGGTAACGCACGGCCTGCTGATGGATGCAGGGTGAAAGCAGAAGCAGTTTACAGTTATTACAGTGTGATGATGTGCCAATAAAGTGTATGGCGCTTTATCACAATTGGATGTTTTAAGATCGGCTAACCAGTGTAATTTCAGACAAAAATAAGCTTAGTAAATCCAAAATGATGAAGTCATTCAAACCAATACCCAATGAGTAAAAAGTAATTGGATAAACCTAACAAGTGGCTTTGGTAACCTCGTGAATGGCTCATTGATTCGCTCCTGGGGGAATTTTGGTAGGCCAGATGTTTGTGGGGTTCACCACTACTCCATGTTTTGTTCACCCGTGGATAATTTGCTTTCGATGTGATTCACCGGAGTCCCAAAGCCTATAAAACAACTCACATCGCATTTGCAGCACTTTGTCAGCAGCCAAAGCTCAGAAGCATCAGTCTCCAATCAGTCCAGTAATCCTTGAATATTAGTGACTTTGTTTCTCAGCATAAGATGTGTTGATTTTTTTAGCCCTTATGTTGTTGGACAGGATTTATTTGATTCCTTGATTCTGCATGTCAGCTTTGCAATAAACACGTTCAATCAGACTTTATTCACAATTTAAAAAGGAATCAGATATTATTAAAATATCTAAATATAGGTATCTGCTCAGGTTATCATTTCCTAATATTAAAATTAGTTTGGTCTGGAACATGTAGTTTGTGACAAAACTGCAGCAACAGAAGAAATCTGCAAGAGGACGAACAGTGTTGTATGCCACCATGTCTGTGTAACTGGTTATTTTTTTTTACAGTAGTTCTTGTGATGTACTTCGTATCCAATGAAATGCTTTCTTTGTTCGTTTTCAGCTGTTCCTGACTCTAAGCCGGCGTCTACATCCACTCACATCACTGAAGAGAGGAAAGATTGCTATTATAACCTAAATGATGTCAACTTGTGCAACAATGTCTTGTCTCATAACACCACCAAGCAGGAGTGCTGCTGCACAGCCGGCGGCGGCTGGGGCGACAACTGTGAGATTCACCCCTGTCCTCCTGTAGGAAGAGGTACAGTATGAGATCAACTCTCTGGAAAATGGATGTTTTCCTAATTTCAGCTCCTAGATTGTAACTTTTATGCATTTTACAGACGATTACAACCAGTTGTGTCCCCATGGCAACGGATTATTAACTTTACCTGGGTCTTCTTTACTGGGTCATGGAGAAGACCTGCGCTACAAAGGTGAGCATATTTGCTCGTAACAGGTCAAACTGGTTCAGAGAGGTGAAATATGATCATTGCATTTTTAGATTTTTTTTTTTTTTTTTTTTTTTTGACATTGAGCAGTAACGAGTGAATTTGTCTTTCCTTCAGATGCAAATGAATGTGAAATGTTTGGAAGCGAGATATGCAAGAATGGGCAATGTTCCAATTTCTTTTCTGGGTATACCTGCTACTGTCAGTCTGGATATTTCTACGACAAAATCAGGCTTGAGTGTGTGGGTAAGAATTTACATTATCTCACTTAGGCAGACTGCATTTCTTATTTATCTCATTCCTTCTATTATCTCAGCTCTGCAGCTTTTTATCAAGAATTCAGATTTTTTTCCCACAACTAGAAAATCTCTCAAACATCCTAAAGAGAAAATAAGAATTAAGAAAATAAGAAGTCACAACTAATCTTTTCATGACACATATGCAGGTGCTTGCACGAGATTTTAACACTATGATAACCTTGATTAAAACAGTCGGTGTTATTCAAAATGTAACAAGTGAAATGTATAACAATTTAATTTCAGAAATTATTACTGCTGTAGGTTAACAAAAATGTGAATTACTACACATGTAATACAGTCTGTAGGAATGTTTGCCAAGGTTCTAAACAGCTGCAGTTTCAAATCCGCTTACACCCATCATCATTTCTACAGTTTAAGTAATAACAGATCAGACGAAGTGCTGATGTGACTAAACGTTTTCTCCAGTTATAAAAGCCACTTGTTGTTTTATCAGCCGGTGGAGGCCCACCGGCTGATAAAACACTCTGACACTTTTCTCTCATGTACAAAGCAAATTTTACTGTTTAGAAATATTTCCCTGTTACTAAAAACATGGGAAGTCATGGTGTGAAAATGAAAAAAGAGCACCACCCACTGGTAGCATTAGAGGGCAACATAGCTTGACATTGTAGTAAAGGTTAGCTAGTAACCTGTAAGCATATTAATTAACAAGCCGAGTGCAGCAGATAGCCTTAACTGTTCATATTGACTGTTAAGCTTGTTTTATGCTAAAAAGAATAGAACATTATTAAACAAATCCATTTTTTCCTATGTTTAAAATCAAACAAATAAAGGCCATACATCGGATTATTCTAACTGTAATAATAAAGGTGTTATATATATTTTTTTTTTAGCATCAGCAGTAGAAATAACTGGTTCTTTACAGTTTTAAATAAAAGCAAATAGTCAATAGCAAAAAGTTTCATTTTTGTGTAAAGAAATCCATAGCAGCTTAGTTTGTACTTTAAATCTCATTTTTATATATAAATGTAAAAATCCCACAATATCACAGCATTCACACAAAGGTTTAAAATAAAAGTGTGCAAGATAATAAATATAATTGATCTAAAACAGAATGCCAGACCTCTGAGTCTCTTTTCTGTAGTCGCTTCATTTTAGACAGCTGAATGGAACTATGAAGAACCATGTAGTAAAGGGACATATTTATACATATTTATTTTTGACGGTATTTCCTCTTTCATTGTTCAAACACTGCATCCTTCCTTCTTGGCTTCCTTTTTGTGGTGTTTCCTCATTCTCTCTTCCTTTCCTTCCTGCTGTATGGTGTGATGCCAAACATCTTTCTTTCTTTGTCTATGTCAACTGGAAAGATTTCAAGACTGTCAAATTTCCCTTTTTTGTAAATGAGGGAAAAACAATGACAATGTCAAAGCTAATACAATAATATTTTTACTTATTCCGAATCTTCTCTGATGGATTCGTTCCGTTCTTGTTCATATGTGGCCAGATTATGACGAGTGTGGATTTGGAAACCCTTGTGAAAACGGAGCGTGTGTGAACACGGCAGGATCGTTCAACTGTTTCTGCAGTCCTCCGCTAGTCCTGGACGGCACACAGCGCCGCTGCGTCAGTTTCAACACAACAGAAGGTCTGACACTCACTAATGAGCAGTATTTCTTTTTGCTCTAGTTTTTTTTTTTTTTTAGGTGTGAAATGTTGTGCTGCTCTGATCTAACCTTTATTTCATTTTTTGTAAAACATTCTTCTTTCTCTCCAAGACATCATAGATTCTGATCAGGATGTGCACGTAGATATTTGCTGGCGCCGACTCGAGGGGGACAACATGTGCGCAGAACCGATTGAGGAGCGCAGAACGACATACACTGAATGCTGCTGCCTGTACGGCGTCGCCTGGAGTGGTCAGTGTGCCTTCTGCCCCAGGAAAGACTCTGGTGAGGAGCAGGATGCACATCGCACTCTGGTTCTCTTGTAAACCTTTGTTTACTGTAACAAACTTTAACATTTTGCTTTGATCCGTCGTGCAGTTGATTATGCTTCGATGTGCAACCTGCCTCGGACGGAAGGCGCAGACAGCCTTCGAGAGCGGATAGGATACGAGTACGGAGTTGAAGAGCCAGAGCTTCCCCCGTACTGGGATAACTATGGCGGTGGCATTCCTGAAAGTGTTCCCATATTTACTGACGGTGACTACAGCAACCCGCAACCACCCTTTCGTGTCCCAGTCCTACGTCCAGGTGGGAGCCAACCCCAACCGCTGGATCGCTACACAGGTAGGACATACTTAACATCCTCCAGATCAACCCTGCTCCTCAAGACACACTGCCCTTTATGTGCTACATGTTTTAGGTAGCTGTTTCTGAAATCTGATGTGATCTATTACTAATAGACTGTCTGTCTGCCTGTCTGTCTGATCAGAGCGGCGCTACGACAGCTTTGAGGGTCTCCGAGCGGAGGAGTGTGGGATCCTGAACGGATGTGAAAACGGACGCTGCGTTCGTGTTCGAGAGGGCTACACCTGCGACTGCTTCGACGGCTACGAACTTAACCTGGATAAGATGGCCTGCATAGGTGGGTTCTTTCCCTCAGCATCTCATGCATTCAGAATTTGAAGGACTGCGTCATAGGAATCTCTTCATCAGTGCAGTAAGAAATCACTTTTATTGGGTTACTGTGAAGTTTTCCTGTCGAAGCTGAAAGCAAAATCTGATACTCGGCCTTCGAGCATAAGCTGTTCAGAGTCATATCTTTTAGATGATTTCAGCATCCTTTACATTGTCCAGCTCAAGGAGAAGCTTTGAGTTCAACAACCCTGCATGAGATTAGGTTTTATGTGAAAGTAATGAAAGCAGTGCACTCTGTAAAACATCGCTCACTAGCCTTTTGGTCTTAAATTTGTATGTTGCTCTCTGCCAAGAATGAGGGGACCTTGAATGTTAGCCACACGTATATCACATGAGATATTATATCTCTTTGGAGATATTTTGTTTGTCTTAGAAGAAAGTGAGGCTGTTTAGCAGTGCAGAGGTGCTATGATTGGAGCCTTCTGTTTCTGTATGGGCTTTTTGCCTCCAAGGCCAGTTGTCTCCCCATGCAGAGTGACTGAACTCTGAGGAAACACGTGCAACTTGTGCCATGCGTCCTCTTATAAATACCGCCTCTCGAATTTCCCCAGCAGGACATGACGTAAACAGAACGAGGGTCATTTGAGACCGAATGCTCGGAAAAAGATACTCAGACCTCCCAAGATGGAAACAAGGAAACAGCTGAAGGCCAAAAGGAAACACTGTCGGATGTATTTTTAACGTAATTTCTAAGCATCCAGCGTTCAACAGTTAAAGCTCAGCTAACACACACTTGAGTGTTTTTCTTCCTGTGTTTCAGATCAAGTATTGGGCAACACGTAGGAGACTTATTTTTTTCTTAGATATACATTATTTTAATTGAACCTGATAAGCCAGAAAGATATCATCACTTTAATTTTATGCTTTTTTTTATTTCTTTATTTTATGATGAAAATGTTCCCTATATTTATGCAAAAACTTTGTGTTACCTATTGTTCATGCTGTATTCAAAGGGGAAACGATACTACTCAGTGTATGTCCTGGTAAACAGAGTACCTCGCAAAAGTATTTTACCCCTTGAAGTGTTTTTTTTTTTCTTTTGCATTTTATAATTGTATCATCTTCAGTTCCATTGTATTTAATGTGAGACCAGCACAATGTAGTGCATAATTGTGATGCACCTTTTTCAAAAATTTGGGAAAAGTAAAAATTAGAATTTTATGATGTGCATTTGTACTCCGGTCTCTGGGTCAACACATGAGAGCCACATTTTTCTGCCATCGCAGCTGCATTTAAAGATATGTCTCTGCCAGTTTTGCATATCTAGAGACTGAAATTTTCTGTAACAAATAAGCTCAGATTGATTTACCTTCATCCATTCTCCCATCAACTCTGCAGCTCCTCTCTGTCCCTATTGAAAAAGAAAGCATCCCCAGAGCATGATGCTGCCATTGCCAAATTTCAACTCTTTCTGCCTTATCGGAGCTGATATTAGCAGAATATGCAGGGGTAGGATCTGCAGAAGTACAGTTAGTAACCCAGTGTTTTTTTTTTTTTGTTGTGTTTGGTTTGTTTGCAAGCTGCGATTTATTTAGGTCAACAAAACTCAGTGGTCACCATCTGCTTGAGTCCTTTGCTTTCGAGAAATTCAGACTAAGAAAATGCTGGAACTACAGGAAAAGGGAAGGAAGGAAGGGAGGAATTAAAGAAAGCAGGCCAAGGAGTAGGAAATATAAATTATGTTAGCTTTAACACCCACGAGGCCACTCAGCAACAGATGTGCTGCTGGCTGCTGTTGAATCACCTTGCTCACTGGCTTGTTACGTCTCCCTCTTCCCTGCAGATATAAACGAATGTGAGGACATCAGTGACAAGGTCCCCCTGTGTCAGAACGGCCAGTGCATCAACACGGAGGGGTCCTACCAGTGCACCTGCCTGCCCGGCTTCGTGGCCTCTGCCAAGCCACACAAATGCATCTCAGCAATCCCAGAGTCCACACTCAGGGGGGCAGAAAACTGAAAGAGAAACAAACTTTTCCTGCTTCTTAAAACCATCATCATCCCTGTGCTCTGTCCCCCCAGAGAGCCCGGCCGGCACTAAACCTCCAACAGTAACACTGTTCGTCCAAGCTTTTCCCCTTCCCCTCCCACATGTTCCTGACAGACACAATCGTACACAAGCTTTCTTTAATCCCTTCCCCTATTACACATTCAAGAGGACCAGGAACTGTGCATTGAATGTATTACACGGGATTTATTGTTCACCACATTTCTGTTTGCCTTAAAGGGATTGTTTTTGAGACTGATTCTTTCATATATTCAGTGACCCCAGGCAAATTGATCTGCTCATATATTTTCCACGGTATTTTCTCTGTCAATTCACTTTTTTTCGAAGTTTGTTATTTATTTCATTGACATGACGGGCCTCTGAAAGTTTAGAAAGCATCCAGTTTCAGAGGTTAGACTCGATTCCTCTCGTTTCTCACACAGACTCTGTGAGGAGATGAATAATGTATTTTTTAAAGAGAAGGAATTTCTGAAGAATTTCTGTCATATATCATCTTATATCTATCTGGGTCAACAAAGAATTTTTCCCACTGCTGCCTTTCTTCAGGATTTCTGTACCGAGCAGCCAAACTTTCACGTTAAAAGCTCCAGCACCGCACAAGCTTTGACAGACTGTACGTGTATATGAGGTTCTGTGAGATGTTCAGAAAATAGTGCTCCGAGTAGACTGTTTAGGACCATTTTCAAAAAAAAAAAAAGAAATGTAATACTAACCCCCATTTCTTTCTTTTATAATAGTATTGATCTGTTTCACACTTTTACTTAAAAAAAGATGGAAAAAAAAACAAGCCTTGTTTGCATTTTTTGCAAGAAATTCTGAAATAACAAGAAATTGATTTTATTTGCCATTGAATTTATTGACCATTGTCACCGAGAAAAGGAATACTTCTTCAGACCATGCCCAAGTGTCCTCCACACTTATTGGCACCCCTTGTAAAGATGTGTAAAAATGCATTTGTATTTTATTCTGCAAGCATTATTTTGGAAATAATTTCTAAAATAAAAATACCCCCTCTAATTAGATTGAAAACTATTAAAACATTTTTTTTACAAAAAATGCTAGTGCCACACAAAGTGGTAACTCTTGTATTTCCTCAAAATAAACATAAATTAGTTGTTTTAGAATTTGTACTTTACTCTACAAAGTTGCTAAGAGTGTTTAAGAACTTTTCATTTTCGAACAATGACTTTCCTGACTGAAAGTCATTGTTCGAAAATTTATGAAGTCTTTGTTATACCTTGTTTGAAAAAAATTTCCCACATGTGAAATTTGCCCAAATCAACACAAAAATAGTTCCCCTGACAAAAAAAAAACAAACAAACAAAAAAAGTCAATCTCTTTTCATTTTTATTTAGTGAAATTTCTGAGTAGACAGCTGACGATTGATGAATCTAAGTCGGGTCCGGATCCAGACATTCAGATGTGAGTAGTTTTAGGTGTGATCATCATGACTCTCTTCTCAAGCTGCCCTGCTACCGCTGCACACAAATTCATCCCTGAACAATTTTTATGTTCCTTTTCTGTCATCGAGAAGTGTGCACTCTCTTGTTGCTTTGTGGAAGATTGGGTAAAGTAAAGGGCTCTGTCCTATATATTTAAGGAATTTGATCTACCTTTTTATCATTACTAGGTCAAATTTTTAACAATGCGACTGGTCAGCTCTAATTCTAGACCAAACAGATTTGTGAAAATACATTTTTAATTTTAGTAACGTTTATGCTGTTTGTGAAAAAAAGCACAAAACAATTTGAATGTTCCATTATTTTTTTCTATGCAGAACTCACTGTACATTATCCCCGCTGAATAAATGTTTTTAAATTAAAGGTTGTATTGTCTAAATTAAATAGTGTAACGTCATGCTGCTTCAGTAAAATATGAATTAATTTGAATATTTTTTACACATCTTTACCAGGCTTTTGTTTGAAAGGTGCTGTATGTAAACTCAAAGGCCTTGTTGGAGAACTTTGGTATATTTTATGCAGATCAGGAGTTGCATATACTTTTTTTTAACGTATTCTCTTAATGCTATCTAGCAAAATCAATACTATATTTGACATTGCACATCAAATGAAAGAAAAAAAAAAGCCACCATTTCTAGCTTTTGTAGATTTATATCTGTTTGTTAAAATGTCTTTAAAGCATTTCTTTTTCTGTATGAGAAGAGTGACACTGTACCATAGGAACTCTGTGTATACCCTGCCCTATGGAGCAGACTACGAGTTATATAAATATATATATTTTTTGCAAGTGGCACCACTGTTAAGAAATAACAATTTTGTAATGCAAGCACCTGCTTATGTCAATCACAACATTGCAGCATTTTTTGTTATAACAGTAAACATGATTTATTCCCATTTCTTTTGAATGACTGTGTAATTTATGGTTCATAGGCAACATCGTCAGTCATAAATGGCTTGTCTGTAATCATTAGCAGATATTCTCTGTAACACATTTAGACCTGATAACACCTGGACATGATGATTAAAGCTGATAATTTATGCCAATGGCCATCTTTCTAGATTTTCAGTCTGCAGTTTTACAAATGATTTTATATGAAGCCAACTATTCTTTGCTCTGTTGTTCAAATATTTGCCTGATTTGGACTGGAGACTATAAATGTGGTAAACGCTGAGCTATTTAAAGTCTTTCAAACATTATTAACTACAGACAAATTAAATATTGTAAAGCTGTGGTCAGTATCTTGACTGTTCATTTTGTTTACCTCCTGACTGTAATCTGTATCAGTCATCAAAAATAAATAACAAAAAACGAACTGTGATGATTTCTTCTGTATGCTGTCATGAACATTCAGACAATTGCTTATGAAGCATTAACAGTAGTTCACTGTACTCTGCAGTAAGGTATGAGTTTAAATGATCAGAAAATAAGATCTGAGTTTGATCAAAACAGTGTACAATTCTTTAATTTTCATTTCAAACGTTAAACAATTCAATGGCACTAAAGATACAAATTGGGAACCTTCTGTTCCCAATTTGTATTGGGAACAGTACAAATTGTTCCCAATACAGAAAGCCATTCAAAGCTTTCTGTATTATGTCACACTCCAACCACAAACTTTCACATTTTATTAGTAGTTATAGAGTGCAAGGGCAATGAAACATGGTTTTCAAAGATAGATAGATAGATAGATAGATAGATAGATAGATAGATTATGTGATGCTGCCCTCTAGTGGTTGAATTTTAATAATGCGTCTATAGCGCTTTCCCTGCTGCTGTTGTATTTTTGTTTTTTCAGTCATCCGAATTTCTCTCCTTCCTGTCAAATTTAGATTTGTAGATTCGTATAATAAAAAAAAATTGGTTTTATTGAGAGCTGGACTGAACCAGTACGGCCATGGTCTGACCAGGAGCTCCAGAGTTATTCCAACTCCTCCCGCCCCCTTACGAAATTATCCTTCCGGCTTTCCGTACTGGGAAGAGAGAATAGGGATTTTGGGAATTAGCGTTTTCTCCTGTGAAACACCGTCAACAAGTAATTTGTTCGCCTCGTTTTTGTTTCAATACATTTCCCAGAAGGCAGCGCATTCCATATGTATTTGTATTTGTAACGCTCCACTGTAGCATTTAGCTGCCTATAACGGTAAATTATGGCTATTTGCACCAGCTAACTTGGATTTAATCGCTAGTGATCGAGAAGGATATTTTGCTGGAAAACTAGTTTTCCACACAAAATGTTTTGAAGCTTGGGGATATCATATCTGATGATCATGTCTGCTAATTTGTTAAGTGAGAGAGGTAACATTAAATGGACTGATAGTGTTTACAATAATGAGAGCTGATATTTTCTATTAAATGTATTTTTATAGCTGCTATATGTTGCTTGCCTCTGTTAGCAGGGCATAATAAGAGCCGTATGAATCTGTAGCTACACATTTGGTGGTCATTTAAAAAGGTGCTATCCGCTAATGGAAAAAGAAGAATGCATTTCTCAGTGGCACAAAACGAGGGACAGTTCAACAGTACGAAACCGGAAAGTCTTCCCATCTCCAGCGCAGACCCATCAATCTCCAATCACTCCAGAATCAAAGATCAAACGAGATGACACCCCCTGCTCAAATGGGTCATCTGGTGATTTTTCAGCCAGAGCAAGTGTTGATACCCCAAACCAATTGCTTCTCATTGTGGTAACAGGACTATCTTTCGCTACACGGCTCTATAAGATAACCGAACCCCCTCATGTGTGGTGAGTAAAGGTCGTAACCTCCTCTATGTTAGTACACCACTTCAGCATGTTTGAGTAATGCGTCCTTTGTGTTTCAGCTGGGATGAAACTCACTTTGGAAAGATGGGAAGCTACTACATTAACAGAACTTTCTTTTTTGATGTGCATCCTCCTCTTGGAAAGGTGAGCTGGTTGAGTATTAGTTTTATAAAGATTTCAGAGATCCCACTCCACCCCTTCTCCTTTATGCTTAGCCCTTAGTCCAGGGGTGTCAAACTCAATTTCACCGAGGGCCACTGCAGCGTATTGGCCACCCT
>NW_006799969.1:2701640-2808872 GCF_000485575.1 Poecilia formosa | reverse complement strand
TGTACCTTAGTCCTATATTTGTAAGAGCCTGGGTCTCCCAGTTGTTTCTATAGAGCAACAGGAGAGTAAAAAATCAGAGCATACTTGCATTTAAAAATGGAGATTGTTTTCTGAGGTTAATTCATCCAGTCAGGATTTAGATAGACCAACTCAAGGTAACACGTAATTGTGGAGTGGAAGGAAAATGATTTGAGTCAATATTTTGAAGTACCACTGTTAACTGCACTTAAAGGTTTGGATCTTTAAAGGCATGTTTCTACCATCTTTGCACATCTACAAAGTTAACTTTAAATCAGCTTTTGTTCTCAAAGTATTTTATTTGATTTCTTTTTCAGTTGTTCTCCATTAGTAAAGGAAAACAGAGCATTGCATAACAAAAAAAGAACAAAACATAATTTGTTACTGTCGCGGAAGGGGATGATGTATTAGCTTCTTGTAAGGATCTCCTGTTTCTCAGTAGAAGATCTTAACCACAACCTATAGTAAAAATAAGGTGAAGGAAAGTGATTTGCGTAACTCTCTGAAATAGGATCGGGTCTTCTTGTGAACCTGCTGTGCTAATGTGTCAGTCTGTCTTGCAGATGCTGATTGCTCTTGCTGGTTATATGACTGGCTACGATGGCTCCTTTCCTTTTGTAAAGCCAGGAGACAAATATGAACACCACAACTACTGGGGAATGAGAGGAGTATGCCGCCTTTCACACATGCACATATTTAATTAGAAATATGTGTATATTAAAGGTTTGTCTGATGACATTATGCCTGATTTTTGTACAGTTTTGCGCCATGCTGGGGTCCTTCCTGCCAATCTTTGCTTATCTCATAGTGCAGGAGCTGTCTCGGTCTCACACTGCTGCTCTCATCACAGCCGCCCTGCTCATATTTGGTTAGTGATCATGGTTTGCTCCGAACATTGAATGAAATTAAACTACACTTTTAAGTTTCCACTTATTTCTTCCTAAATAAAATAAAAAACTGAAATGTGATGGTGGACAAGACATATGAAGTGATTTTAATTATGCTCCAAATCTATAACTTAATGAATGAATGTTTATCTATAATAAACTGAAGACATTCTTCGTCTAATCCCCTTGCTGCCACAGACACAGGCTGCATCACCATCTCTCAGTACATCCTGTTAGACCCCATCCTCATGTTCTTCATCATGGCAGCCGTGCTCAGTATGGTTAAGTTCAACCAGCAGAGCTCCAGGCCTTTTACTGCCCCCTGGTGGCTGTGGCTCGTACTGTGCGGCGCTGCTCTTGCCGGTGCTGTCGGGGTGAAGTTTGTGGGTCTGTTTGTTATCTTCCTGGTGGGTCTGAACACAGCCGGAGACCTCTGGAGGATTTTAGGCGACCTGAGTCTCTCACTGGTAAACTGCAGCATTTCTTTTAGGGAAAATCTGTTTGCATTGATGAAATGAACTGACGACTTTACTGCCTCATAATCTTGTTCGACTTACAGGTGGATGTTGCAAAGCACTTCCTGGCCCGTGTTGTCGGCCTCATCTTGCTTCCACTATTCCTGTATGTGTTAGTATTTGCAGTTCACTTTGCTCTGTTGAATAAAAGGTAAGGGAGAGAGTTAAATGCAGTATGATTACCGTATAACGACGTCTTCCCGCTTGAGTCACAACTTTGTTTTTCTTTCGGTAGTGGGCCAGGCGATGGTTTCTTTAGTTCAACTTTCCAGTCGCGTCTCATTGGGAACAACCTGTACAACGTGTCCATGCCAGAGTGTGAGTCCTGAACACAACTGGGAATGAAAGCAAATGTGATTGTACGAAAAAACTGACAAAAATGTTGATATTCCTCTGATTTGTCTGCAAGATGAACTTGGATCAACTTGTTTGAAAACTGGAGCAACGAGGACAAAATTGTTGGTACCCTGCTGTTAAAGAAATACTAACCTACAATCATCACTCAAACAGGTTTTCTGCAGAAATTCGAAAATACTGGAATATTCTTTAACAATTTTCCAGGTCCTTATAAGTATAGGAAAGATTTTTAAAAATGAGCCATTAGTTTTTCTTTGCCTTTCTTTGCTTAATAATTACACAGATTTTTTTTTATTGATGTGTTTCATCTTTGATTTGCCACTTCACTGTTTGATTTTAATATTTTACCCAGCAGAATTTCCTTCTTTAACATCGTTGTCAAAAATTACAGAACACACTCTCGGTTTACATGTCCCCATGGTTACGTTATTTGTGCTCTTTTCTTTGCGTACTACTTTCTTATAGAGGCAAACTACATTAGTTTGTGTTTTTTAAGCAACTATTTTTATTACATAGTTGATCTATCTGTTTTCTTTGACAGAGGCGTACCAACATTTTTAGAAAGCCTAAAAATATATATTTTCTTTTCCAATGGAGACAACAATCTTGTATTCTATCTTTAAGTACATTTATCCAGAGGATAAAATAAATAAAAATTAAACATTAAGATTTTTAACAAAATCAGCAGAGCTACAATTTTTGGCTCTGCAAATCCTAAAAACCTCTTATAGAGAAAGTCTTACTTTCTCCTCAGTAGATGTTTGCATTTATGTGTTTTTCATAATTTCCTGAGCATGTTGTTTCTCCGACGCAGACCTGGCATATGGCTCCACCATTACTGTGAAAAATCTACGTATTGCTGGAGGTTATCTGCACTCCCACTGGCACTTATACCCAGAGGGGGTCGGGGCGAAGCAGCAGCAGGTCAGGCTACAAGTCGAATGTTTCACTTATGTCTGATAAATCTACTTTGATTTAAGATATTTTTTCATCAACAGGTGACAGCTTACCTCCACAAAGACTACAACAACATGTGGCTGGTTCACAAACCAGATAATGATAGTAAGAGAATTGTGCTTATTGACTCATTAGTTGTGGACTTTAATGCTCACTTAGATCCTTCTTTAAGATTTTGATCTGCGTCTTCATGATAGTGTCAGTTATATGAGGTAGAAGCAGCTTGTTCATTATGTTTTATTTTTACTTGGGTGTTTCTGTGTATTGTCTATCTTTAATTAGCTCAGTCAGAGACTCCTGATTTGGTTCGTCATGGTGACATCATTCGGCTGGAGCACAAAGAGTAAGTACCACCCCTGACGTTTGCTAACAGAAGTCCAAACTCTGTGCGTAGCTTTGACTGCACCGTTTCTTTCAGAACAACCCGTAACCTTCACAGCCACCTCCATCAAGCTCCTCTGACCAAGAAGCACTTCCAAGTTACAGGTTATGGAATTGTGAGTGTATCTTTTAACGCATGCCTAATAAAAGTATTTATGCACACGATTTGCCATGTTATGTTCACCAGCTTCATTGTAGTTTATTTTGTGACAGGGCGATTCAGTTTTTTTGAATGCTTGTAAAGCGACGCCACGGTCTTCCAAAGACTTTACAAATAAAGCTCTGAAAAGCAGTGAATGTTTGTATTCAGCCCCCTTTCCTCTGATATTGCTTTATAATGTTGAGTGTGATCAATTGCCTCCATATTTTAGCTATCCAGTAAAAAGAGTTCATCTTTGTGCAAATTGTCTCAGCTTGTCTGTGAAAGCCATAGAGGTTTGTTAGAGAACATCATGGGACAAAAACAGCATTACAAAGACGAAGTAACACAGCAGAAATGTCGGGGATGAAGTTGTGGAGAGTTTTAAAGCAGGATTTGTAGAGCAATGTTTCATCCATCACTGAAAAAAATGTGAGGCGTATTGTACATCTGCAAACTCACCAATACATGGCCATCCACTTAAACTCATATGCCAACAAGCACACTTTTCTGATTTACATTTTTTTTTAAAATGCGTTAAAAACATGCCTCCTTTTTATCGCAGACTGAAATTAAGAACTACTAACTAAGAGAAATTAAGAACTACTGTTACCATAATGTAACAGAATGTTGAAAAAGGCTCCAGGGATATAAACTTTTCTGCGGAGCATTGTAGATAAATAAAAACAACACATTAGACTTAGACTTTTGCATGTCTCCTTAAGCACATTTGTCCCTTTCTTAGAACGGAACAGGCGACGCCAACGACCTGTGGCAGGTGGAGGTTTGTGGAGGCCGGAGGGGTGACCTGGTGAAGGTGCTGCGCAGCAAAGTTCGCTTTCTGCACAAAGCCACGGGCTGTGTGCTGTACTCATCTGGCAAGACTCTCCCGAAGTGGTGAATCTTCTTGTATTTAATTTATTTAAGGCTCTGATGTGGCCCTGTTTTTCACGAATGATCGACATGCCAATCGAGTTTTGTTTTTCCGCAGGGGCTGGGAGCAGGTGGAGGTGACCTGCAGTCCGTACCTGAAGGAGACTCCGAGCTCTCAGTGGAACATCGAGGATCACATCAACCCCAGACGTACGAGGCACATTTTTCCAACCATAGCTAAGCTTTTCTTATTTTTCTTGATAAGGCACACTTTTGAATAATCTTTTAATTTAACTTTATTTGGTTTGTTTTGGCAGTGCCCAACATTAGTCTTTCGCTACTGAAGCCTAATTTTCTGGAAATCTTGCTGGAGTCTCATATAGTCATGATAAGGGTGAGTAATGGTGAGAAGATGATGAACGTGATGTAAATTTGCTACTTTCATAAAAAAAAAAAAAAAAAAAAAATTTTTTTACTTTAGGGTAATAGTGGCTTGAAACCTAAAGACAATGAAATGAACTCCAAACCTTGGCACTGGCCCATCAACTACCAGGTGTGTGCACTTATTTTTGCTTCATTTTCATGAAATTCAGTTAGCATTACTCTATGTCAAATGTTTTTGTTTTGTCTTTTTGTGAAGGGATTGAGATTTTCAGGTGTAAATGAGACGGAATATCGTGTTTACTTACTGGGAAACCCTGTAAGTGCTTTGAACTTAGCTTATTTTCCTGTCTTTCTGATCTTCTAGCTAACATTCTATTCGCTCCGTCCTTTTCAGGTGGTCTGGTGGATAAATCTGGCCAGCTTGGGGTTGTATCTCATCATGGTGGCAGTGTCATCTATAGCTATTCAAAGAGGAATATCGCTGCAGCAGAAAAGATTAGGTAAATTTCAAGTGTGAGGACGACTTGACGTTTTAAACATCGACATTTTAAATAAAAAGAAACTGTGCGTGTTTCAGAGCATTCCGATATTCTCACGGGAGGAGGGGGACTTCTGCTGCTCGGCTGGCTGCTGCACTACGCCCCCTTCTACGTCATGGGCCGCGTCCTCTACTATCATCACTACTTTCCTGCAATGCTCTTCAGTAGCATGCTGACAGGTGCTAAATTCTCATCTGTTTTACCTTATTACCATAGTTAATTATCAGACTGTAAGTGAGAGTTAGAGGAGAGGGCAGAACTGAGTGTTTAGGATGAGAATGAGCATTGACATCTCGAATCACACAAAGTCTCTGAATCCTAACAGAGTCATTAATGTGGGAATTTTAACGATTTATTTAACCACAAACAGTAAAACTGCTTTTAGAATTAATTAAGCAGTCTTCCAGAATGGTTCTGACCTTAATGCACAAAAATAGTCTGGATTGGTGCTAGTTGCCAGGAAACCTGCTGATTTGAATGAACTCTGCCGTTTCAAGTGGGCAAATACTCAGGGGGATTTTACCAAATATTTGTGGCGGTGTAAGACTCCATGACTAAAAATCCCATTTTTAATCATTTATCTTATTTAGGCAACCGTTATCAATTGTTTTATCATAAGGAATTTATTTTACAAATACAAGCAAACTAAAGAGTTATAATTAAGTCAGAAATAAGCATTTATGAAAAAGAATTTTATCCATACCTTTTGTTTGAAAAGCATTGTGAGAGTTTTAGTCTCAGAAGTGGAATATTTGTGAAGGGTCTACACTGATTGGACAGTGTTGTTTAGGGGAGCCGACGATGTTATGATGGTGGTTGTTTGGTGTTTTGAACTATTTTTTGTTTCACAGGAGTTACATTAGACACTCTGCTGAGAAATGCCGATCTGTTGCTATGCCAACCCTATTCCGATTGGCTGCAGAGAGGAGGGCAGATGGTACTTTTATTTACTGTTCTATACAGGTGAGCTAAGTGAAGCTCTATCTTGTTTGTTTGTGTGTGATGTCCACTTTTAAGAGGATGTTTGTGGTTATCCATCTTTGATTTACAGTACCTTGCAAAACTATTCATGCCCATTGAATTTTTACATATTTTTTTTTACCATCAGAAGAACTAGTGAATCCTCCTGAAAGGTCAGAGCTACTTGAAGAGTTCAAAGTGTATACATACTTTTGCAATGCATGGTAGCTAATTCCATTTGATGCTCCTTATATTCTTAAACTTTTTATGTGTAACGGTAAGATTGAAATAAACTTACTTTTTAACTGGCTAGAAGTTATGGTCAATCATTGAAGCGTTCCTCTCCCTACTTTGTTCTGTGATCAGACCAAAATTAAGTTTTAAAATATAGCAGTTCTATTGAGTGTTGCGTGGGCTTCTTTTATTATGATTTATTTTGGATATCTGTGCTTTTAAATCCCTCTGATTCTTCTTTTCTCAGTTTCTACTTGTTTCATCCACTGTCTTACGGCATGACGGGTCCTCTTGCACACGAGCCGGAAAGCGCCATGGCTGGCCTTAAGTGGATGGATTCCTGGGAATTTTAGTCCGTTTTACAAGATCTTGACTCTAATGTTGTATAGTGCAGGTCAGAAGTTTACATACACTTATTGTTGGCTTGAACACCATATTAATTAGGGACTACAGTGAGAATTGGGTGCTCAGTTTTCAATTTAATTTGGATTTTCTCCTATCTGTATGTGTAGATTTTACTATTTGTCCATTAGAATAGATTAAAGTTTAGATTAGGACTTTTGTGTCCAATTCTTGACTGTTATATTTCTACAAATTATTGAAGTTGTTGTATTGTCTGCTTAAAGGAACAATTCAAATGCATCAATAAAACACCCTTATTATTACGGCAGTCATCCCCATCAAGAGCGTATGTAAACATTTGATCTGAACTGTTTGCTGCTTTCTAACAAAAATATTTTCTTACGGTACTGACTGAAAACGTACGTGTCCTAGTATTTGTGTCGTAGCATTTCTTGTATTGCAGGCTGTGTGTAGATGAAGAACTGTGTGTTGTTGTGTGTGAGAATAAAAACTAGACGGCATTCATCAACAAGAAACCCTTTCTCACACTATGCGTTCCATCTTTATTGAGCAAAGGTACTTCCTATAACTGATTATGGAAAAGCTGAGTAGCTTAATTCTGCAATGTCTGATTTTTCAGCCGTTTTTTTTTTGTTTTTTTTGTCCTGATTTTAGAGTTGGCAGTTTGGTAATGAGTGCTTTTGTGAACAACTTCTGAAAGTTTTTTACATTTCAGTGTGACAAATAAACTGTGATATTCTTTTATTCTCTGGTATCTTTATGCTCTCAATTCATCAAGGTAAACAAAAATACTAAAGCAAAATGTACCATGAATTGCTGAAAAAAGCAAAAGTGGGATTAGATAATTAAAAAATAAAGTTAAGATTATACGTAGCTCATTAAAGATGTAAAGGGATTAACAAAAAAAGCAAACCGGCTCCAATTTTTTAAAAGCCAAAAACACTTAAATGTGTTAAAAAGTTAAAAAGTACTTTGCCTTGCCAAAGTATTCACTCTTTCATTTTTTCACATTACAGCCACAGTGTTTATGAACTTTACTGGGATTTAATGTGACAGACTAAAACAAAGTGGTGGATAATTGTAAAGTGGCAGGAAAATTGTACCTCCTTGACAAAATATTTTACAGATAAAAATGTGAAAATTGTGACATATACATGTACTCAGCCATACCTGAAGCACTACTTGACAGAAACAGATTTTGCTGCAGTTACAACTATATTGGGGGTAAAATCTGTCTATCTGTAAAATCTTTGCACATTTAGAGACTTATTCTATTTTAGTTCTGTCTGTTTAGGGTCATTCTATTGCTGGAAGGTCAGATTCTGCCTCAGGCTGAATATTGAATGGGGTGTAAGATATGTGATTTTTTTATTATAAATAAATACATAGTTCTAAGTGTCATAAGAAAAAAATCTGTTAAAGACGATGTGAACTTTCACTTACTTTCTATAAAAACGCTCAAAAACGTCAGTGTGGTTTAGAAGTGAAAGTGCGACCCCTGTGGTGTGTTTATAAAATGCTTTGCTACCGGAGTGAATCCCGTTGCAGCCATTGGTTGTAATTCGTCACGTGACTATTCTGAAAATGGCGTCTCCGAATGGAGGTAAATTCTAATTCCTTACACTGATACGTTGCGAATAATTTGTATAATTGGCTTTTCTAAGCTCACTAAAAAGCTCATGAATATAATTGTGTCATAGTTCGACGCTCGGAGATGAGAACGGACGGGTATTAGCGGGGTATTCTTGCTGTTTCGAGGGGTTATTCCGTTGGCCAAAGGCTCCACTCACCCCAGAGGTGTTTGTGTCCAGTTTCAAGGAAGCACATAGCTGGTTTAAACCTGCCGAAGAAAAACAACGTTTCTGCTCATATTTTAAGTGCTAGCATATTTCATTATATTTTATTTATCAAACGTTACTGGCTTTAACTACGTTAAACTTTAGAGGGTTTTTTTAAAACATACGTCATACTCAGTTTTGTTTGACAGTCATTATACTAGTCAAACAACCCTAGTATGACTGTCTCATATAAATATTCTTTTTTAAAATCTGTAAGATAAAATCTTACAGAGAAAAAATAGGAATGTCCAGATTTAGCCGTTAAAACTAAAATTGTTATGCAGTTTATTTGTATCTCGCCATTCATAATAAGTGTGAAAACAGGTGTAATTGTTTTCTTACAATTATAGAAATAATTTAATTATGTATTTTCTTCTATACAAAAATACATGATTAAATTGATACAATAAGATTCCAATCATATTGACAAATTAAATTTAATGGCACAGTCCAGTCTTGTCCTAAATGTGGTAAACAAACCAGCCTAATTCAGATTATGTGAATTGGTCAAAAGGTTTCCAGGTTGTCTATCCTTCCTCTTATGCAAGTAAGTGGTCACAGTGGAAAGGAACAACTGTGGGAAACAAATGCCTTGAGCTTGGAGGGTTTATTTGCCCTTATTGTGCATAATAGTTCACATACATGTCGTTGAGAGATCTCATAGCATCTCATATTTCTCATAATGTTATGTACATGTACTGTAAAAGTTTTAAGTTAAATTAAATAATGAATGTGTATATGTCATTTTTGGTTTTAGAACCAAGAACAAATATATTTATTGAATGAAATCTTCCTAGATAACAAAAGGAAAGAACAAAACAAAAGAATTGTATGAATAATGTTATTCTGTTGTGGAAATTTTATGCGGTGAGGTGTGAGCAAGTTTCCAAGCCACAGTAAAGTTTAACAAATATTTTTGAATGTTTTCCGACCTGTATGTGTAATGTAACAAATTGAGGGTTTTTTGTCTTCTCAGGAGATGATTTTGAATCTTCTTTGCTAAGTTTTGAGAATTTGGACAGAGCATCACCAGACTTGTGGCCAGAGCAGTGTAAGTCGTCCTTTTGCTTTTTCCTTTTCCTTATTTGGTCAGAATTTTTGCATTTTGCTTAACCACCTCATAACTTCTCACACAGTGCCTGGAGTTGCAGAATTTGCTGCATCTTACAAAAATGTGGGTTACTACTGCTACTTCTATTGGTGATATAGTAAATTAAATGTATGATGTAAGTAGCAAGGTTTGTTTTCTGCTTAATTCTGTGTTTCATCGTTTCACTGTAGCCCATTACAAACTCACCCCCTAAGTGGATGGCTGAACTAGAGAGTGAGGACATTGAAATGTTGAAAGGTAACACAAATATCAAATCCTGTCAAGCAGAATCTGATTTAGTTACATGTTTCTAAGAGCTTCTAATGTCCTGCCTTCTCACTGCAGAGCTGGGCAGTCTGACCACAGCCAACCTGATGGAGAAGGTCAAAGGACTTCAGAATCTCGCTTATCAGCTGGGTCTAGAAGAGTGTAAGTGCAGGAATAACTCAAAAAATACCAGAGTCTTAACATAACTTTGAAAAAAATATGTCAAAATAGTGTAAACTGTTCAAATAAGCTTGATTTTCTCTTTTTTTTTTAAATGCAGTATCACCACTAGGTGGTGCTAAAAGCTTTCACATGTGTTGACTTGTTTAATTTCTCCTGAACTCCTTTAGATCAGAGGTTGAGCTCACACATCCCTGCTTGTCATCCAAAAACAAGTTATTCAGACTTTGCATTTCAGAATTTGCATTTCTGACAAAAGTCAAAAGACAAGGCTTTTAAACAGTGAATGTAGGTCAATCTTGTTAGAAGCAAAAAGAAAGAAAACAGGAGCTGAAGGGGGAAAAAATGTTGAAGAATTTGATAGATGCTCAATCTATTTAATCTAGTCCCTCCCACCTCTATTGCCATAATCCTTATGGAGTATGGATTAGAGAGATGTAGCTAAGTGCTCATCTGATGATCCAAAGAGGGGGGAAAAAATCTGTATGAGTTTTGCCTGTGAAAGAGCACTTGTGGAAAATTGTATTGCCCTTCGCGCTTACTTTGATGAGGCATATACAGGATATTAATACTATTTTTCACATTTTGTCGTATTACAGCTACAAACTTTAATGTATTTAATGGGGATTTATGTGATAGATCTCCACAAAGTTGTGCAATGTAGCGCGAAGTGGGAGGGAAATGTGATTTTTCAAATGTTTCCCAAATAAAAACGTGGAAATTGCTAAGTGCATTCATCAGGGATACCTCAAAATGAATAAATAAATACTCAAAGCTTTAAATATCTAACTCAGAATCACGGTAGTGGCACCAGCATGCTACGGGGAGGCTTTTCTTTAGCGGGGACAAGAGATCTCGGAGCTGTTAGGAAATATAAATGGAGATAAATGCAGTGCGGTCCTGGAACAAAATCTGTCAGAGGCTGCAGAAGGTTGTAAGGCGGGATGATGGTTCACCTTCCAGATGGTTCTAGAAATGCAGCCAAGATCTACAGTGGTACAATTTAGATCGCATCACATTCATGTGGTAGAATGCCCCAGTCGAAGTTCTGAGCTTAATCAAGTCGAGAGCCTAACAAGACGTACATTGTTGTTCTTGCTGCTTTTCATTCTGTATGAAGAAAGTGCAGAAATCTCAGTGTCCAGATTGGCACAGCTGATAGAAATAATCTGTAATTGAAGTGAAAAGGCATTAAAAGTGATTGTTCAAAGTATTGACTCAGATACTGTCTGATGCAAATACAAACCACACTTTTCAGATTTTGATTTGCAAATAATTTCCCTTCCACTTCTCAAATATTCATTACTTTGTCAACAAAAACCCATTTGAATATGATCAACTTCGTGATTTAAATGTGAAAAACTGTGGATAAAAGATCCATTGTGAGGCACTGGAAGCACACTCACATGTTTGTACTTCGTATGAGGTGACCTGTTGCAGTAAGAGTGATAGTTAGCATTTACAGAGAATTATAGATACTAGATAAAACCCTCAGAGCTTGCATCATATATATTTGTAGTCTTTTGTGAAATCCATGACTACCTACATCGTACTAATCAGTTCAGAGATGCTTTATAAGTGGTGGAAATGTGTATCCTATTGTAATCTGGAAGGTTTGCGGCAATAACACAGGATGGGGTCTATCATTTATGTTGCACATGTCGTGGCTGCACGAATCCTTTTTATTTTTTTTATTTATTTATTTTTTTTGCAAATTCATTTAGTTGAAAAATTATTTAATCTCTTTGACTTTCCTCAACCAGAAGCAGCTTGTAATCTTTCTGGTATAAAGATGTTAGCTGTCATGAGTGCAGGACTGCAGGCTCTGCAATCATGTCATGTTCTTCAGGACGGCGGGACACAATGATGGTTATTATTGGTGTCAGAGCAGCCCTGTAATCGGTGCCTGTTTAATGCTCTCTGGTTTAATTTTCTCCTTTTCCTGGCTGTCAGGGGAGGCCCTGTAAATCTCAGCCACTTTTTCATCATGTTTGTGCACTCTTCACCGCCCGTAAACACACTCGCTCCGCCGAGGCACAGCAGAGGGAGGATAGAGGACAGGATTTACTGCCCCTCCCCCTCTTCAACATGTGGATCATTAAAGAGAAAGCTGGTTAATGGGCAGAGCACAATCAAGCAGGAAAAACTCATCCACCCCGCTGCAGAGATGAAATAGTCCTGATCTGTTCTGCTTTCACTTTCGCTTGCCGTCAGCTGTGTATGTGTAGCGGTACCACGAATGGAGAGCTGAGGAAGCACATAACCTTTCATTCACCACCACTTCCTAGACGTGGTGGACGGACGCTGGCCCAGTTTGTCCCCGAGGAGCCTGACGCGTGCCTCGTCGTCAGGCCCCAGCTGTTACTCCACCCGATGATGAATGCCCCAGCTGTGGGCCGCCGAGCGTGGGCATCAAGCCCCGAGTCTCTGGGGAAGGCGTAGCGTCCTGATAAGTGCCGCTACTGGAGGTAATTCAAAGCTGACTGTTCCCCTGGGACGTGCTGAAGGGCCTTAGCCACTGAGCCGGCTGGTTAGGTGCCTGCTGAGTTACTGGGTTCCGGCATTTCCCCACTTGTCAGCTCAGGGCCACCGACTATCATTTAATACTTGATTCATGTGCTTCTATTTTGTGCCAAAAAACAGAAGAGAAATAACATTTGTCATAATACAACTGCAGTAAATATTATTTACATTTAATTTGTGTATTGGTAACTCTATGGATTCCATAAGCCACAAAAAATGCTTCTTTATTATATGCAAAAATCATTATTGTATTTCTTTTTCATGTAAAAAAATTATTCAGTAATTATTTCTGAATATTAGGGCTTCTCTTCAGTTGGGAAACTATATGATTTTCCAGATCTGGGTGCTCAGTAAAAGAATAGTTGAGAAATATTTGTATTTTCTATCAAATTTGGCTGTCCTCCCAAATTTTGTGTTTTATGGCAAAACTAAAAATAAATGACTGCCCTAAATTCATAGTGAGCTACTTTTTTTTCTTTAAAAATGACATAGAAATGAATGGAGAATACTGCAAATTAAAGTCTGTAAAACATTGGTGGTAATGAATGGAAAATGTGTAATATCACTAGTTCTAGATTTTGGTAATCTGTCAAAATTGATGCATTTATCAGAAATCACTTGAGGGTTTCTTGTACACTGTGCACGAGAAGCCTTAAAATTAAAAATCTTATTATTGTAAGATGATTTTTTTTTTCTAAAAACTTTCAGCTCAACATTTAATCAAAAGTGTTGACTCAGAAATAATATTTTTTTTCAGTATTTGTTTCACTAACAAAATAGCTGTTGCCAAATCAAACAATTCCTATAAAATATATCATAAAACATTTGTAGTAATTTCTAATTTAATTGTTAAATGTTGTTTAAATGAGCAATGTTTACCTTCTTGGTTCTTGGGATTTAAATATCATGCATCACAGAAATCAATTTCTCTTTTCAGCTCTTCAAAATAGGAAAGGCAAGAAAACATGCAGAAGTGTCTTTATTTGTTTATTTACTTCAGAACTTGTTTTACATTTTAAGATTTGCGTCAACACCATACCACTGAACATTTACGTGTTGTCGTATTACAACCACTGACTCCAGTGCATGTCATATTTTAGACCAACATAAAGTAGAAAAAGGACATCTAATTTTTACAAAGCCCAGTCCTTCATTTGAATATCTTGCAGCATTATTGTTGCACCTTGACTCATTGTGTCCTGGTGTATTATTTTTAAATTTGATGTTCAAAAATAACATCAAAGCGAGGCAGTTTTTAACTATAAATATTAGGAGGAAGAATGATAAATTGTAATCATTTAAAAAAAATAAAACTCTTCTTGGTCCTGAAAGTCAACATAATATAGAAAAACTGTCGCTGTAGTTACAGCTGCGAGTCTTTTGGGATATTTCTCTGCCAGGTCTTTAGAGACACTGGGCAATATTTTTTTTATCCCTCCGATTTTGAATTGCATTAGGATCTTGACTTTGACTAGGCCATTCTAAGACATGACTTTACTTTGATTTAAACAGACCCACTGTAGTTCTTGCTGTATGTTCACTGTGGTGCTGCAGGAAGATGAAACTCCACTTCAGCTTGAACTTTTTCACAGTCTCTAACAAGTTTTCTTCCTGGATTTCTCTGTTCTGTTCATCAAATATGATGAGCTTTTCTGTTCCTTATGAAAAGGAGCATGATGATGATACTGCCACTACCTTGTTTCACTCTTGTGATGGTGCGTTTAGTTTGATGTGAAGTGTCACATTGCATTTGAATGTTGGCCGGAAGGTTCAGTTTTGGTCTCATCTGACCAGAGCATCTTCTTCTACAGTGGAATTTGTTGTTGCAGCCCATGAAGAAGTTCAGTGGGTGTAAAAACTTTTTCAAGCTACTGTAGTTATCTTCTAAAAGCTTGATAACGTTTCAACTTATCTGAGATCTCCTGCCTGTTTTCTTATTGTGAGAAGCTTAGGTGTGAAGTGATTCCGTGCATCCAGAGAGCACCTGTTGGGGCTCCAGCCTGCCTCTCCTCTCCTTGCTCTGGTTCCACCCAGCATCCATGCAGTGTGACCCCTGCTGCGTCCCCCTGTGTGAAGGGGAGACTGAAGGGCACCGTGCCTTGACAGCTCCTAATGGGCCCGCATTCTCCATCACCTCCTCCTCACCCTCAGGATCAATCTCCAACCTATTAGGAGTCATGCCGCTGCTGAATATGATTGCATTCACAGGGCCCCATTCGTGCTAATGTGCCTCCATCAATCCATCAGGGCGGGCTGACTGCAGGCCGGCCGGTTATGAAGTGCCTGAGCTGACAGCCGCTGAATGAGAAACAGGGTGTTGCCTCCCTGCCAACTCCGTCCCTTCTCCTCTCTACTTTTCCACGCACTCATCTCCGTTTTGTCTCTTTGGGCTCAAATGTGGCCTTATCGGGCTTGTACTATTGTAATTGTTTTAAAACTATAGATTGCGGTTTCTATTTGTCGTCTCAATCACATTGGATAAGCTGAAACGGCTCCACCGACTTTCTGCAGCTGGATGAGAAGAGTTGGATAGCGCGTAACACACACACTCACACACACACTCTCAAACACTTCTCCTGAGTCCCGCCTGCCTGCCTGCCGCCTCCCTGAGCAGATCGGAAATGACATCTCATTTCCATAAAGGCATTAGGAATTCATTGGATTTTCTTTCCCAGCTAATCATAGCGCGGGTGTAAAACCTTTTAGGCTTTTTAATGAATGATTTTTGACTGATTGCCTATTAATAAGGACACCTCTTGAACAGGCGCCGGCGTGGGCAGGGGTTGGGCGGTGCAGATGTGTTTGTTTTGGTGTGTGGATGTGTGTGTGAGCGTGTCAGCCAGGCGAAAACGCATCGGAGGAGGAGGGGGAGGAGGAGGGGTGGGCCTTCTCGGTTGGGACATAAAGAGGAACCAGTGGCTCCCCTGGGAAATCACAGCTCGTGTCTGCATCTTAAATATCCCCGTGAAGTATCAATAAGTGGGTAATTGAATTTTGAACACAAACATGAGCGTCAGGTGTATGTGTTGCGAGGCGGGGGAAGGAGGGGGGGAAGGGGGTGCCGGATGAATATGTGTGCCTTCAAGTGTTTCCACACTCGAGTGTTTGTGCGTGTCATCTCCTCCGTGTCCCCGGGGACGAGGGTGGTGAAAGAGGATGTTAAATCCATTAAATAAAGCTTACATCCCATAATAGCTGAGCAGCACTCAGAGATGGGCAGTGGGGGTCAGATATGTCCTCTTTACGCTTAATGAAAGTGAATTGGAGCAGTCGGGGCCGGGGCCGGGACTCCACTTAACCCGGTTGGTCATCTGTCTGAGCAGCTGACGGCGAGGAAGGGCGGGGGGGTCCGGCAGCTCAGCAGGAGCGTGCCAGAGCGACAGGGTGGGGTGGTTTTTGGAGACTGCAATGATTACTCTCATTTTATACACAGGGGAGCAGCAGTGGGGGCTGCAAGAGCAACACCCAGATCACTCGGCATAAAAGAGGGGAAAGTAAGATGTTACACAACTGTGTTCCCTCTGCATTTGCATTTTATCCACCTGGGATTTGCTAAATGAAAACGATTCGGCAGCGAGGAGCAGAAAACTGCAGAAACGTCTGAGCAGCAGCATGAGGCTTCTGGTGATTTCTGTTCAGATTAGGGGAAGCGGGGAACATTCGGAACATCCTCCTGGCACCGTCTAGCTGCTGCAGATATAGGTTAATCTTTATTGTTGCTCTGCACCAAGCACCGCCTGAAATCCTCTGCCATGGAGAAATTACTGTGGGAAATTAGGAGTTATCTTGAGCGATTATAAGACATACTTTGTGTTGTTGCTTGGAATTTAACCAGTTAGAGCTAAATGATAATTAGATGGCAACAAATCAGCAGGACAAGGCGATGGCCGGCAGAATCCATGAGGTGTAATTTAGTATGGATGGCAGTCGTTACAAGATGCTGATTAACTTAGTGCAAAATTACTAATTGACCTTTCTAATCAACTAAACAAATCTCTAAGTCCCTCTAATCAGTATTGATCCCTCTGAGTGTATGACAGAATCGGTGTGTTTGTATTTGTGTGTGCCGTTTTAGCGTGGGTGTCTAATTTTAAACCTCTACATGTGAAACATTTGCTCAAAGAAATCAAACTCACAAATTTTATTTGTAAGATTTTCTCATTTAGTAAAAAAAACTTTTTTTTTTTTTTTAGTTTCATTTTCTCTAGAAATAACAACTCTGACAAAAAGAAACAAAAAAGAAATATCTACAATAATTTGACTGGGCACCAAGCATTGTGTCTGTGGAGAGCAAAAAAATTTGTGCATGATCAAAAATAGGTCAAGCAGAATAAGAATTATGTGGTCAGAAATTCATAACTCATAAAAGCAAACAAGCTTCTTATCTGCATTATTGAGCTTACACTGGAGTCATATAAATATTATAGCATGTGGGCTTCAGGGCCCAAACTTTTTGTCACATGGGTCAAATTAGTCATTTTTAAAAACACAGTGTATGTTTTGTTTTTTTTTGTTTTGTTTTTTTTTAGCTGTCTGAACGATAAAAAGGCTGTCAAACATTTGCCTGTTTAAAACAAAAGCATGCTGTTCCTCAATTTATTACCTAAACTACAAACCGAGTTTCAATTGAGAATCTTTGGCACGGCTTGAAAATTGTCACCATTCCGGTTTAAGTGAGCATTAGCTATATGTGAAGAATTGAAGTAAAGGTGGTTTCACATATTTTTCAGATTGTATTTGATCAAAACTATTAAAAAGCCATATTTCCTTTTTATTTCACAATTGTGCACAGCTTTGTGTAGGTGTATCACATGAAATCCAAACAGAATGCGTTAGTGTGCGATTGTAATATGATGTGGAAAAGTTAAAACGGGTGTGAATACTTTGTCAAGACACTGCATGAGCCCATATTTATTTTAAGTCACTCTTAATATTTTGCAGAAATAAATGCACATTTGAATGAGTCGGTTGCGAGTTTGTTTTTGACTTGTGGGAGGATAACCTGAACTGTCTTTAATGAGCAGCTCAGTTGGGTGACAAATCTCAGGAGGTGTGACACAGCTTTGATCTATTTCATAGTTTGGACCCATCATTAGATGGAAAAAGCACCAACAAAAGAGAAGTCATGACCTCCTGGAAATCAAAAATATTACCCTGCTAATGTTTACTTTTTCGGATTTTAGCACATAAAAAGCTAAGTGACATCGTCGCGCTGACAGTTTTAGGGTCACCCCAGTATAATTGCTTTCCCTCACCTATTTTTAATGACTTCATTTCAATCTAAACCACCTCCTGGATGTCCAGAAGTTGGTAATGAGTTTGTTTAGGGTGATTTGAAGAGACAGCAAAGAGCAAAATGAATTCATCCCATTCCAATTAGCATCATCTTTAACCTCATGATGGACACCTCAAGGTGACAAACCCCCACGCCCAGATGCACCAGTGCCATTCCACCTTGACCGGCTCATCTAAATGAGTAAAAGCTCCGACTTTTTCATCAGCCGTCGTGGGCAGAGCAGGCTGGCAGCGGCCAGTGGAGATCTAATTACAATCCTTGCAGGTTTTATAAAGGTGAATGTTGCTCCAGCTTTAAAGAAAAACTCTTAAAGTTTTTGTGGCATACAAGAGCTGCAAATTGCTAAGAAAAATCCAGTTTTGAAGCCCATAAAACTGTGGAATCGCCTAAATGCTGATCCTCATACATTTGTTTCTTAAATAAATGCTTAACCCAGATGATGGTTCTCGAAGGTTTATGATGCAGATGCCTTCTAAGCCCCTTCAGTCCCGGTAGACGCAAACGGATTTGTCTTTGCCAGGAAGACATCGATAGCACTTATAAAACAAGACTCATGATGGACGACTCCTTCCATCTGCAACGCAGACCTAACTCATTTGTATTAAACCTAAAATGTTAGATTTCACAACATTTTTGCTATTTTAACATAGCAGTTATTGTTTAAGCTCATAAGTAGAATTTACAGAGTGAGGATCCTTATTAAATAGAAATATTTGGTAAAATTAAATATATTTAAACTCATTCATTGGGTATCTACATGAAACATGAATAAATGTTTGCCTCAAAGTTTTCTTTTACTTTTGTCACTCTTGGTGAGAGCAACTCAAGTACAACCTGTTTTAGGTCAAGCTATGGCACCTTAGTAGCTTTTAAGACTGGCTGATGATGAGACTTGTTTAAAAACCCTTTATTGTATTGGTTTTCCAACTTCAAATTTCTACATTTCCACTTCTGATTAAAATTGATTTCATTAAACCATATTCTTCAATTAGTTAATCATACAGTTCCAGCTTTATGTCAGAATTGCAAACTGAAAGATCTGAAGTCCTTTAGGGACATTGAGATATATATATATATCTCATATATATATATATAGAAAAGTTAATTTATTTCAGTAACTTTATTTCTGTTATGATAATTTTTCACTGGTGCTAAACTGAAACTGCAATCACAGTATCTAACTACGTCCAATTTTATGTTTTTTATTCCTGAATGAACAGATGTTTCTATTAATTGCATTCCTGTGTGACAGTGGAGACATGAGAAACGTGCTTTGCGTGACTAAACAGCTCTACCGATGTTGTTGGAATTGTAACTAAAATCTTTAGATTCAATTCAAGCCTTATTAAAGACACAATATTCTGATTCATAGAGATTAAAACATTGAAAAGGAAAATGGAAAAAAAACATTTTCTGTTCAAGAATGTCAAGAAATGGTCAAATAAATAGTGGTTATACTAAACCTGTTCATCAGTATTATTAATCTTGTTGTTGATAATTGATCTTTTGCTTTTTTCTCCAGCCAGGGAAATGACCAGAGGAAAGTTCCTGAACATACTGGAAAGACCCAAGAAGTGACGATCCATTTTTCAAGCAACAGGACTGACATTTCAAGATGACAAAGCACCTCAGATATCTGTGCATTAATATTTTCAGAAAGATATTTGAAAGCCGTTCCTGCGTTCAGTTTAACTGGTTAAACCCTCAAACATTTTGTCATCTAGATGCCGTCCCTTTTCACTAATCTTTGTCTGTCCTAGAAAGTTTGATCAAATCAAATGCTCATTATTTATTCTTCTCTTTTTAAATATTAATTTAATTTTTGTAACTCTTCAACTTGTAAAATAAAGTTTTAAAATGAAAAGAGTATCTTTTGATCTGTATTTGTTTAACTAGAGCTTCAATGCAGGGTTTGCGGGATTTTAATTAGAGCAATAGCAACGTACGTCAAAGTACAGCACTTTCCTCCTGTCCTCATTGAAGAGACCCAGATATTGGAGTTCTACCCGGCCCACAAGGCCTTGCTTTCTGTTTAATGAGCATTGGAAGCTGGGTCCTCTACACAAAACATTGCGTAAAAATAATATTACTCATTGTGGCCACGGTTAATAAGAGTTGACATAATTACGAGGACCATTTCTTTTCTAATTAGCACACTTCAGCGTTGTCTGAGCCTGCGGCCGGGCAAAAAAAGGGAACCAGACAGGCATGGCGAATGGGAAACAAAAAGAAGTCCATCCGCTGTAATTAGGTGAGACAATGGCTCGGATTGTTCTCAGCTGGAGATGTCGCCGGGGCTCTGCCTGCTCACTCCCCAACAACTTACACTTCTCCATGGGCCGCTAATAAGCCCCTAATCGTCCTTCCGATTCACACGGACAGAAGCCGCTCCGTCCTCTGCAGCTTCACCCCCTGCCTCTCACACGCACCCTGGCTCACCTCTCTGGAAAAACAAACACTTTGAGAAGAAGCTTTATGGATATTTTGCATTTTGTCACGTACAAGCAAGAAATTCCAGTGCATTTATTTGAGATTTTTCTTTAATATAAGAAAGTAGTGAAAGTCTTGAATATCCACCTAAATAAACTGCCAGGAGAGAGCAAAGTGACTCTCGGAGCTGCAGAGATGCACAACTCAAGCGGGACAATCAATTAAGACAATTGGTAGTTGTGTATTTCACAATCTGAGGCTTTTCAACTCATAGTATGATTGAAGCCATAGATGCCCCATTTAAAGTTTTCTATCTTGATCTAGGAGACGTAGCAAACATGGAAAGTGTTTAGTCAGATAAAACTTTTTGGCCCACTTTTGGAGCCTGTGTGGAGGAAAAATAACTCTAGACCTTGGTATGAAGAACACAAAACTAAACTTTTATTTATTTTTTATTATCCCAGGCTTGGAAAATATTAATACATAACGGGCAGTGTGGCGGAAGACTAACCCTGCATGTCAACTTGTATGCACTTTGGTATGTTTAACATGGTGGTGGTAGTGTCATGCTGTGGGGAGCCTTTTCTTCAGCTGGAACAAGGGAAACTTATAAGTGAAGATTGGAAGGTGGATGGAGGATGTTGTGGAAGAGGCTGGGAAAGACCTGATGGGTTGGGGGTTCACCTTCCAGAGCTGCAATGGAGCGCTTTAGGTAAATGTTGAATGGCCCAGTCAAAGTCTGGACCTAAATCCAACTCATAATTTGTGTTACGACTGGACAACAAATGTTCTTAGAAGAAAGAATAGGCAATAATTGAATCATCTATAAATTATAGATGATTATAGTTTATAAATTATAAATTATAATCTATAAATTAGATTATAATTTATAGATTATAATCTATAGATGCACACCAATTATGCATTTAGTGTGCATATTTTAATGCACACCAAATGTTCGTTTTTCTGCATAATCCACAAATACATCTACCTCAAGTAAACTCTGTGGAAGACATTTGAATTTTCACAAAGGGTCTGCTAATTCAGATAAAACCCTTCGTATTTAGTATATTGTTAAGTCTGCTATTTGCAAGTAAATTATAAACACGCAGTGATTTACGAATCGCGCAAAAAAAAAAATTGTCTTGCCGTCACCGGATACCGGTTGCATGTTGACACTTGTCGGCGCTGACTGAGGCTCATTGATCAGTCTGCTTTCTGACATCCCCAATACGACGCAGGCACCGGTGGCTTGCCTGTCACCCGCAGCCAAGCGGCCCCCTTCAGGAAAACGGGTCAGCCCCCGCAGAGCTGGTCATCCATACTGGAGAGAGAAGGAGTGGTGGGAGATTAGTCCATCCATCCATATGCAGAGCGTCTGGCCTGACCTCACATGCCACTGTGCCCCGACAAACGTCAATCCGATGTGCCCCGGGCCCTTAAATTAGCTGTCAATTAGTGCAAATTAATCAACTCCTCGCCTAATTAAGCAATGCCAACGGGCAGCTACCAAACATGCCGTTGTCGGGGGACCATGAGAAAGCTGCGGGGCTTGCAAACTCTCTGTAAGTTGTGGAGAGAGGAGAGCAGGAGAAAGAGAGAGAGAGAGACAGGGGGGTCGCACCACGTCTCGCCCAGCTCATGCTTAGGTTTTTTTCCGCCTGACTCGGCACTACATGTTGGCTGTCATCAGGTTTCCTGGACACTGTCTCAACACCACGGGGTTTGACTCAGCATTCACGTCTTAGCGAAGAGTTTCCTGAGGCAGAACAGTCGTATTGTGATGCGCTTAAAATGTGCAGATGTGAGCAGCTTTAACGCGTGACCTTCCCTTGATATATGAAGTTCATTTTCAACGATTCATCAGGCGCTTTCGGCACAGTGAGATACTTGATATGCATCGAAGTGGGCGGCTTTACTCCATGTAGATGACACCTTTTTAAAAATTATGTTAAAGTTTTCAGGACTCTTTCCCTACTATTTCATCATAACAGGACAGCAGGATGGAGCTGGGAGGGGGGGAAAAAAAGCGAAGTTCAAAAGGGGAAGTGGCTTTGGTTCATGGGAGTTTAAAAAAAAAAAAAAGAAAAGAAATCAGCAGATGTTTGCTTTTTAATCTGCAGCCGTCCATCAGATCTTACAGATCTTTGATGGGCAACCCAATCTACACGAATGACTGAACTAAATTTCCCCTTAATCTGGAGCCTTATTAGGAAGCCTCTTTTCTGCATGTAAATCAGGCTGCATCCATTTCACAGAAGACGGATTAATAGAGAAGAAAACGGAGGAGAAAGCGTTCCGCCATAAACAAACAAAACAAACAAACAAATAAGCTGTATAGATTGCAGGAAGAGTGATGATGGAGTGAGAGGCCTTCTATTGCACACCCTTCCGTGTTAATAAATGACTCCATCCCAACAGGCTGCTGTGTCATTAGCATATCCTAATAACATTGATTTCTTCATTAATAGAATTTCCACTAAATAGGCCCTAATTACTTTCAACTGGCCAAACACTAATTGCAGCAGCAATATTTTTTCTTCTTGTTAATCAGTTGCTTCTCTCTCACTGAAAATATCACTTTGCCAGGTGAATCAGGGTGCAGCTCTGCGCTTGGGCAAAAACACTTTTTTACTGGCCATTTTAGTGGATTAACTGAGCTCAAACTGTGTGTGGCGGGGTGAAAGGCTTACGCTAGAAATTGCATGATGCGCATGCGTTTGTTTATCTTTTGCCTTGTGGTATGATTTAACAGCACCACTGTTGTGAGACCTAAATTGTGAGCGTAAAAAAAAAAAAATCATGCTGTATGCGGAAATTTTTTGTTTCTAAAAAAAAAAAATAGAAACGTTTATGTTTTATGGTTATTCCATTTTTAAATCAATAAAAAAATACTAGCTTTACAGTAGGCCAACAATGACGAAAATTATATAATAATTAATTATTATAAGCTAATTAATTATTAGCTTATTATTTTCAGTAGACAATGAATGTTTTTGTTTTTATGTTTTTTATTGGTTTAGATTTAATTTCAGATTTATTTACCATTGTTGTTGAGTTGTTTCCAATTATTATTATTATTATTATTATTATTATTATTATTATTATTATTATTATGGTAGCAGAATACATTTATATTATTTAATATTTTATTGATATATTATATATGTTACTACTACTATGGTAGTAACATATAGTAATATATGTTACTACCATAACATATGTTATTAATTTGGCTTTAGAATTTTGTTTCATTATTGTATATTTAGTATCTGTTAGTTTTATTATTATTATTATTATTATTATTATTATTATTACTGCAGCTGCTGCTGTGGGATTAGCACCATGCAGGACTGCGTCCATCTCCACACCAGCTGTCGTTTTTTTTTCTTTTTCTTTTCTTTTTTTTTTTTTTTTTTTGGGGGGGGGTGGGCCTTTGATTCGCGTGTGATGAGTTTCCCGGAGCATCTGGAGATCAATTATCCATCCGTGTGAGCCGATGGTTGGGCACATAGATCATAGTAGGCTCTGTCTGTGTGTTTACATGTGTGCGTAATGCATTCCGCGAAAGGCAGATTTAGAGATTGAGGTAATTTTCTATAAACCTGCACCATTTCAAAGACACTGGGTATCGGGAGGAGGGGGGGAAATAGGTTTAATTTGCTCTCATTCACTCACAAGCTTTCAAAGAGAGGGTCCAATCTATTTAATCTGATGCTGTTTTTATTTTTTGTTTGTTTGTTTGTTTGTTTGACGTTGTGAGGGTTACTTCAATTTATTTTGCGTTATATATCTTTAATAAACCTTTTTTTTTAAAATTCATTTATCTAGATATTTTAACTGAAGCTGCTCCACGCAGTCCTCAGAAAAAGGCAGCGATGTGTTGGAGAGGGCGTAATACATCCATGATCCACTGGAATCCTGAATCCTGGCAGCTGATTGGCTGCAGGGTGCAGCCTCCAGTTGGGATGGACCTGTTGGATAAAAGGACCATTTTCTAAACGACGGTGTGGGACGCAGAGGATCATGTACGAGGAACCCTCCTGTGAGACGACATAATAAAGAAATATATTTTTCAAGGGCCATCCAAAGCACCATGACGGGGAAAGAGGGCGCAGTGCTGACGGAAAGTTTAAATCACTCAGAGAAAACCTCTCTGGGTGCAAATGGAGGGAGCAACAGCCACCAGCCGAAAAGCAGCGTCAACCACCCACCGACCAGGTGCACCGGCTTCGGCATCCAGGAGATCCTGGGGCTGAATAAAGAGCCGCCCTCGATTCCGAGGAGCCCGCTGAGCTCGCTGCCGGCCGGGGCGCACCTGATCGCCGCAAGGTCTGTGCTGGGCCCCGCAGCAGTCGGTGTGGGTGTCGGGATGGGATTAATTGGCCCCGGTGGAATTCCGTCGTTTTACAGCCAACCCGCTTTCCTGGAGACGGTGCTGTCAGACGGTCAGGACGTCCACCTGCAGCACCACAGCAGGAGCGTGAGGCCGCTGGACCCCAGCCAGTCTGCCAGCTCAGGTGATCCACGGACACTCATGATAAATCCTGCAATTATGCTGCGACACGGATGACAGCTGTATTAGTTATTAAAGGAAAATAGCTATTATTATTATTATTATTATTATTATTATTATTATTATTATTATTATTATTATTGTTGTTGTTGTTATAAATATTATTATTATTAATATTTTTTTGAAAGTGTGGTGCAACAATTGATCACAGTTCCCGAAACTATCCTTAAACACACCTCCCACTGTTTCTAATCCAGACTCCGAGGATTTATCTTCAAATGAACGAAGACACACGAAGTCATCTATAAGCCAGAACAAGAAACGCAAGAAAAGACGCCACCGGTTGGTGTTATTTTTTTTATTTTATTTTAAATTAATCTATTTATTTATGTTTTCAAATATATATTTTTAAGACAGTCAAGACTGATTTCTGGCTAATTATTCGATTAGGTCAGTTTTATTGTGAGTTTCCCAAACTAAAGAGAAATTGATTATAATTTTCTGTTAAGCATTATTATAGCTTATTTAGGCTATATTCCAAATAATCTACTTTTTAAAAAAAATAAAAAAAATTGGAAGTACCAAGATCTAAACTGCTCTTTTCATATCGAGTTTATCAAAGTGCCTTTTTTATTTTCTAACTGTAATTTCCAAAGCTTAAAATAATAATAAAGGACAACTACAATTTCAGGACGTAGACCAACGAAAGATTGGATTTTGCAGAACACAAATGCAATTGCAGCGTATACTCACAAGCATAACGCGTTTCCACAGAACCATATTCACTTCCTATCAGCTGGAGGAGCTGGAAAAGGCCTTTAACGAAGCGCACTACCCGGATGTTTATGCCCGAGAGATGCTGGCCATGAAAACAGAGCTGCCTGAAGACAGGATACAGGTAATAATGTCAGCTATTTCATGGCAGTGTTTATGAATGTCTTTAATCCAAAACCACCCTTTATGCATGCTATTTAAACTGTTTTTGTTTTGTTAATAATTAAAAAAAAAGACCTATTTTATTTCACTGGGGGAAAAAATGAACAAAAACACTATTAGAATTGATTGCAAATGTTATTAGATGTGTTAATTTATAACTGAGCTAATAAGTGACAAAAATACATGACCCTTATTACACTTACATGGTGATTTTGTAACTCAGACAATTTTGGCAGGTAAATTAGTATGTTAAAGAAGTAACAGGTAAGCACCTGGAAAATTAGGCTAATGTAGAATTTTTAAAAAATATTTAATATAAATATATCAGTAAAAAGTTTAACTAAATCCCAGTCAATAAAAATAAAATACAGGAGTGTCTGTTATATTACATACAGTACTGAGATGTTATCACTGTGAAAAATGAATTACAGTCATTTTTTTTCTGTGAGAAAAAAAAAATCCAAACCTTACTGTATTTTTTTAACATTAAATTGTAAATACCTGCTCTAATTTATAAACACATCCTTTTTAAATTCAGGAAAAAAAAATATTTATTTGAAACTGATATAGAAATGTGCTCATGTTAAGTCTATGAAAATAAAATTATTTTTGTATTTTGTAATTATATGCCATTAAAAGGTATCGAGTAATGTACAATGTAACTTTTTCTCTAGTGATAACACTCAATTTGCTATATTAGTTTGTTATAGTTACAAGCAAAGCATGTCCAGAACTTTGTTATCTATGAATAACATTTCATTCATAGTCCCAAACCCTATATTTTTTGATGTCTCCATTGATTCTGAGGAGTAGGGGGAGGACAAAGGGTTTGTAGCAATTAAAAAAAAAAAAATCCAAAGATTTTCATTGACACACTTTCAAATATGCTCAAAGTGTAAAAAATGTCCTTTGTTACACATTTATGTCACATTTGTTCCAGTATATTATTGTCACTGTTCTCGTTAATAAGCAAACACATCTAGAAACAATCACATTTTTCTTAATCAAGCTATTTCTCCAAGAGAACAAACTTTATTAAGTTTAGCTTAATGCACAATTGTCAGTTTTTCTCAAAAATTAAAAGCAAATAATGTAAAATTGTCTGTCCTTTTAGAATATTGTCACAAGAACTAAATTACTAAAATTGATGTATTTTCTAGTTTGATGTTTTGATACATAATCATAGAGAGAACAAAATGTAAGTTTATATAAAATGTGCACATACAATATTTCACTGTATTTAAAGTTTATTATTCTTAAAGTCAGCTGTGTTGAAGGGAACATTTACCATTTGGAACATATTTTTTTTACAAGAATCAGAATATAAGTTAAATACATTAAAGTAGATATATTTATTAACCAGAAAAAACTATAATCATGGTTAGACATCTGCTGTAGGGTCTTAACATGTTTACATGACACATACTGGGATTTTAATTTATTAATAAGAAACTTTTAATATAAAGTGGCATTGCTCTCCACCCAGGGCGTCACTACCATGTGGATGCCTTGAGCATATGGAAAGGCAGAAATCATGTACTTTGTTTCCCAAGTGACATTTCTATTGTTTTATCCAACAACTTAAGAAAGGGTTATTTATTTTTTTTCTATTTGTGAAAAGACCGAAAATGCATTTTAAGGCATTAAGAGCACCTCAGGATGACAAACAGAGAAGTTCTACTTTAATTGCAGATGCAAATCAGTTTTTGACATTTTCCTGAAACATGGAACTCTTTATCAAAATTACTGTTGAAATCTCTCCCTTTACCTTAATCTATACATCTCTCTATACATCCTTAAATAAATAGGACAATATCAGATCAATGCTTTTTAGTGGTTAATGTTTCTGATAAGTTACTCTATAACATGTTTGTCTTTCAAGACTGGGCTGCATCATGAGACTGGGTGGGTGTTTGGTTGTGAGTTGGATTGCAGGAGATGTTTTCCATTTCCACTATTCACATAGAAATGGCTACTGTATTTGTCTACCTGTAATCTGCAAGATCAGATAATGTATGAAGATGTAAAGAAAAGTCCCTTACACAGAGGACAAGTGGAGGGGCAGCATTGGCTCCTGTGTTAATGGCACCCTGGGTGAGAACCTCACCTCCTACCACCCCACGTACAGCCAGATACACCACCAACAACCCTGGCAAAGTCCTTTCTGCAAAAACAAATATATTTACAGAAATGTACAATGTATCAGAGACACCAAGAGAATAATTTCATCCAAATTTGGCCATTCTGCTTTATATATTTTTGCTTAACTGCTTTTCTAAATCTAAAGTGGTCACAGTTATTATAAAAAAGGCAAGAAAGGACTAAAATTAGGGTGCATACAACAATTAAAAGTTTTCAGATCTAAAAACACGTTTTTTTTTTCAGTGTATAAGCATCCAGGTCTGATTGGTCAACAGTCTAGGCAATAATGTTTCAAAAAAAGAGATCATTAGATATATTCAAAATTCCCTATAAAGACTAACATGACTCTTTATTCTAGTTTGTATTACAATTTTTGATCAGGCAACTTCAGGGTCATTTGCCATCTTTGCTGATGGGGCTATTTTTTAATAATGTGCTTGTACTGGACACAACACAATTTAGGCAAGTATTTCCCTCTGATTGGGTAGGAAACCGTTTAGCATGCAACTCACAAAGCTTTGTGTAAAAAGCGCCCCTTGGGCCTTTGCCTCCCTGAGTGGTGAGCCATACTGAGCAATATTAACAGAAAAATGGGATCCAGCCTGTAACATAACCATATTATCTGACATTATTATTCTTAATAATGACTGTGCATACACTGCATTAACATGAAAATGTAAATGCGGAGTTTATTTTTCCATCTTCCTCCTTTAAGTCAGTGTTTATGGCATGCTGTTACATTTGTGGAGGGGCACAGGTTCCCTCTCATGCTGCTCTGGTGTTTGAGGGAAAATGGTTCCCCACACAAATCGATCACTTTCGCCCCCTTCCTGCCTGAACAAAGGAGGCTCTCCTCCTCCTCCTCCTCCTCCCCCTGCAGCAGCAGCAGCAGCAGCAGCAGCATCTTCGCCAGGACAGATAATCTCTCATCAGGCGCAGTTGGATGTGAAACAATTTGTTCTCGGAGAAGGAGCCGCTAACGACCTAATCAAGCTATCAAGGCGGAAGAAGATTGCGGTGTGACCTGGACCCATCCATCTGCCGGGGCGCCTTTTTTAATCTCATTCTCATTAGGGGGCTGCAACAGTATGGCCGCCAATAAATAATAAAAAGGAAATAAATAAATAAGTCCGGGCCTGCTTCTCTCCTGGATAAAATTAACACCCAATTTTCCTCATTGAGTGTAATTAGTTAAATCAGACGAGCTCGGGAGGCTGGCTCTGCTTCTGCTGCTGTCGATGGAGAGGCGCAGGGAGTTCAAATGAAATAACTACATTGAATTTATTAGCGCGGGTCAATAGCGCTGCTCCCCGGAGTCCCGGTAGTTTAATTTCCCGTGATATTTGCCCGCCTGCCCGCCATCGATTGGGCCTGAAATTAACTTATTTTTCAATCAGCCTCGGCGCGCCCCTGGGTCGCTCCTCCTCGACGCTTTTACGCACAGGCTTCTTTTGAGGAGCAGAGAAGCAATTTCTCAGAGAGAGAGAGAGAGAGAGAAAATCTTGTATGAAATAAGAGTTATCATCAGAGGTGCTTGGGGAGAAAAAGCTTAGACACGGTTTGATCTTTTGGCAGTTTAATATTAAATACATGCCCTCTTCTCTGCTTCTTTTCCCGCCTCCTTCCTCTTTTCACAAGAACCATCAAACGTGTATATCAATGTTCAACACCTGTGTGTTGTGTCACAGTCCACTCAGGCTCTTTGTCAGCTGACACAGAGCCTGCAGAGCCTTCACCACATGTTGACTGGAGCTGCTAGTGAAGTGTCCAAAACAGGGGTGCCTCCAGAAAGTTTTCAAAGGGCAGCCGGATTGGGACTACTGATAATCTTCGGATGGCATGGATCACTTTTGTTGCTCCTCAGAGGCTCATCTTATTATAGACATAAAAGTCTTATGTCACCACTAGTGAGAATGACCTAACCCTTCATTTGTGTGGCATATGTGGTGTGCTTCAGGGGTCAATACCTGGATCTCTCCTGTTCAGGTATCCAGACGAGTTTTTAAGGGACGACCAGATATGGTCCATTTGAGATTGTGAAGTGACTCAGAACCAAACCAAATGTAATAACGGATGTTTACTTTATGGGAGAACTTTGAAATTTGTATTCAAGTTCGATCAAAAAATTTTGATCCACCTTGGATGTATCAAATGTAGATTATTTTAAAAATACTTATGAGTTTGGCCTAAATATGTGACCCTGGTGTCACCTGATAGCAGAACCAAATGACAATTTATTTCTTATTGCATTATTATATCATACTAAGAAATTTAGAAGATAATATTATTGACTTGAGTAATTCTTTTTCATGAGGGAAATAAAATCCCCTGTTTAGAAATTATTTTTAGTAATAACGCGGTAAACCGACTGTTAGTTTACACACCTTTCTGTCAGAAGAACAATCTTCTTCTGTGACGAATCGTAAGGATGGAAGACATTGTCCTGTTTTCAAAATCTCTCTAGATTGTACAAAATCCTGTGTCATCTTTTACGTTACCCTCTCTTCAGTTCAACCACACCAGCTTTCTTTAAGATTGAAGTTTGACTCGCGAATCATTTAGGTGTTGATATGACAATATGTCTTGGGTCACTGTTCCTATGAAAAATGAATTTTTTTTTGTTAGATTTAAAATCTTCTCGTCTACACACTCTAGAAAACCTTCCAGAGGCTTTGGAAGAGGAAAATAACCATCTGATGTACAAGGATGGTAAATGTTTATCCAGCTGCTACCTTTTCTCTTGTAGGTATGGTTTCAAAACCGTAGAGCTAAGTGGAGGAAGAGGGAGAAATGTTGGGGTCGCAGCACGGTGATGGCTGAGTATGGCCTGTATGGAGCCATGGTGAGGCATTCCATCCCTCTGCCAGAGTCCATCCTCAAGTCTGCTAAGGATGGCATCATGGAGTCCTGTGCTCCCTGGCTTCTGGGTAAAAATCTTCTCTCAAAGTTTCTGACACACCCTTCTCACTACCCTCATCCAGAACTGGAGGTTGTGCTAATTTGAGGCACCTCTTAGTTATTTCCACATTACACACAAGCATGACCCCAACTCCAACACCCCAGTAATTCATTGCTGTTATTATATTCTAAACCAGAACTATTTTTGTTTGCTGTTTTCAGTTCAAGATGGCTTACCAGTGAGCAGACGTTATTCTAAATCTGAATACCCGCAACTCTTTACAGGGATGCACAAAAAGTCCATAGAGGGCGCAACTCCCCCACCAACAGGAAAGTGCGATGCCCCGCAGCAGGCGAACGCTCAGATCCCTGAGGACGCTGAAGTGGAGGAGAAAAGGTCAGAGGGCAAGCCCGTCATTTCTAAAGAGGAACTGAGAGAGAACAGCATTGCTGCACTCAGGGCCAAGGCTCAGGAGCACAGTGCCAAAGTTCTGGGGAAAGTTTCTCATGACAGACTGCTGGAGGGCAAACAGGAGATCCAGGTGGCTGAAGAAAAGGCCAGTGATCTGACCAGTCCAGAAAAGGAGCAGAGAAGTCCCTAGAACCGATCCAGAACCTGGAGACTGTTGTGGTCAAAAGTGACTGCAGTGGATTAGCTGCGTTTAGTTTAAATCTGGATTAACGGACTTGGATTTCCGTCCTTCTCTGAATCCTCTAAACTGACCCTCATCTGGACTTGAGAAATGAACTTGTTGGTTGCTACCAAGAAGATTCAAATGCACTTTTTTAAAAATGTATTTTCAAACTTACTCCTCTTCCTTCAAGTACTAGAGCATTTGACAAAGTAGCAGCGATAGACAATAATGTAAATAGATGTCAAAGTTAGAAACAGCCAGACGAGCAAAGGCTTCTCAACATTAATTGCAACCAGTGACCTGTAATTTATTTCCTGTCTTTTATTCTGACTGTGCTTATACAATTATTAAATTGAAGCATTTTAGAGGAACCATCCCATTGGCAGTAAGAGAAAGTTGTTGTCCTATATCATAATGTATATAACTGATATATAAATCTTTAAAATATTGTTCATGTAGTCTTTAAATGTCAGTGTTTTTCCATTTCATTATGTATAAGTCAAAACTGAAGACATAAAATAGAAATTGCTTTATTAAATCTGTTTCTGATGTCTTGCTTTATTTCCATTTTGAAAAATTTTACCTTTCAGTATAAAACATATTTGCGTCTCTCTTCGTTGACGTGAAGTTATCACAAGTGTGGAGTAGCTATTTGTTGCCTGCTGCTCTGCTTGCTGTAGTCATTGGGAGACGGTCCACGGCTGCATGCATGGGTTAGCCCCCTATAATCTGTCGCAGTTGAAAGCCCTCGATTTCAGATTAAATGAGGGGAGCAGCGCTTTTGGGAGATGGGAAAGAGAATAAACGCCTCAAAGCAGGGTCAACATCTGCTTAAATTCAAATGACTTTTTTTTTTAGATACTGAAGCACAAGCTGTTCATCCTCTTATCATAATACTTAACCCAAACAGCTTTATTTGTTGGCAGTCTTTACTGTCTTCTGGGTGTTGATAACATTTTGAAGAGGGACTTCTAGGACATGTTTAATTCACAATTGTAGCTAATAGGGCTTCTTAATAGCTCAAAACTGATTTTCTTTTCAATTAAGCAACTGGAAAGGGCAAGGGAGAGATGCTATTAGAGTGTTCCTTCATGTCTGAGGAATTAATCGTGCTTAAAGAAAAGAAACATGAAGTTAGCAAATAAGTAACATTTTGGTTTACAATTAATGTTATGAGGGTGCACGGCGCCTGTCTACTCCTGGACAGGTTATCTTATAGATCTCATAAGATCTCAGGCAGTCTTATCTCTCCTCCTCTATCAGCTCGCATAATCTGTCATCAGTTATTCTCATCTGATTAAATGTAATCTTGCCTCATTTTATCATGCCATCTCATTTATTATTGTCTCATGCCACCTTACTTCAACTCATCTAGACTTATCTCGATCTCATCTTAATCCACTCAGCTCCGCTCTTCATTGCATCTAGTCTCTTCTCATTTCATCGCGCCTCATCGCCTCATTGCATCTAATGTAATATGATTTTACCTCAGCTCACCTCAAGTTGTTCAATTGTATCTCATTTCATTAAATCTTTTCTCATCTCCTCTAAATTCAATTAATTTTTATCAAGTCTCGTCTAATTTCATCTAAGTTGCATCTGATATTATTTAATTTCACTTCAGCTCACCTTAAGTTGTTAAATTGCATTTCATTTCATTCACTCAACTCATTACAGCTAGTCTCAGCTAGCTTTGTCTAATTTTTATCTCACCTCACCCCATTGCATTTAATATAATCTAATTGCACCTTATTTTACTTGTTAAATTTGATTTCATTTAATCTCATCTCAATTCAGAGCACTGAGTTTTACTATGTTGTGTAATTTATTCTCGTCTTGTCTCATCTCGTTACATCTGTTCACTTCTCATTCGAGCCTCATTTTTTCTCACCACACCTATTCTTCGCTGATCTCACCTCATCCCATCTCATTACATCTAGTTTCATTTTGTCGTATCTCGTCTCCGCTGATCTCACTGCACCCCATCTCATCTTGTCTCATTGTTTGTATATTATAAGCATGATAGTTGTCAGCAGAGCTCTGCTTGTAGATGATGGTTACGTCAGTGTGGTTGGATATATGTGTACCAGAGAAATGCACTGGGAACAGACATGACACACATAGAGCCAAGACAATTGACTCTATGTAAGAAAAACTAATGCATCCTTTCAGAAAAAAGAATATTGTATGATGGTCTAGGGGAGCTTTGTTGCTAGGGAACCTGGATGAATTGCCGTAATTGATGGATTGATGGAATTAGGAGTTCTGTTCCGAACCAGAAAATCCTGAACTTGAATGTTCATCTGTTCCTGACCTCTAGAGCAAACACATTTGGGTTGTGCAATGGGATGATGGTCAAAAGCAGGTCCATCTCTGAGAGTCTAAAAAAAAAAAAAAAAAAAAAAAAAAAACACACAAGGTTTTGAAGTATTGTAGTCCGAGGCTGGACTTACTAAAATCCAGTTGAGTTCCCATGCATGGTTTGACCTTAAACAGGACTTCCATGCTTAAAAATCCTTCAGTGTGATTGAATTAAACAATTTTGAAAAGAAGATTTTTTTTTCTCCCACTGTGATGTTTGGAAAGTATTACAAATTTCAAATTTCAATTGGTAGCAGTTATTGCCTCCAAAGGTGGCACAACTAGTTATAAGGCTTAATTAAGGGGCAATTATTTTTAACAAAAGGAATGGTTAAAATAATAAATAATTGCAGTGAATATTTAAAATCCACTGCCAGTTGTCTCCTGGTTAGCAATAGAGTGCATCTTTCAGATTATCATGAGCTCAAGGACTTTGTTCATATTCTGTCTTCTGTCCTCCCTTAAGAAATGAAGTTATCATTTAAACTTAAGTTTACATTGATATCGATATTTATTTGATGGTCCTGAACATGCAAGTACGATGAAAAACTATGAAAAGCTTTATTTGAGCACTTAAGCTTTAGCTTTCACAAGAATTACAAGGAAATAATCTGAAGGTGGAAACAAACAGCACACAGAGGGCAGAAATCAAGTATTCCCTCACTAGGACCAAGACACATGCAGAACGAGGATTAAACTCCTAAAAGTGCAAAAGAGCTATTTAATCCTGTGAAAGTGGAATTGAATGCTACGACAGATCAGATTTGCAGAAGATCAAGCTGTTTATACTGAATATGATGAGAAGGTAATTCACAATATCCCTCATGATGGGCAGTCTGCAGCTTCAAGACCACCATAAGATTATCTCAATCTGTGCAAAGTGACTGAGGAGCTTTAGGGAAGGATTTCATCTAATGCATTATTAATATTTAGTTTATTTTGAGAAATATGGGTGCATTGATAGCCGTATTCAGATAATAATTGGAAATCGTTTTGAAATCAGCTAGAAGCCCCTGATGTGTAAAATGGTTTTGTTCTGCCCCCTGCTGCACAAATTTATTATTACAACTGAATAAATTTTTCTGCCCCTATTTCCACTGATAACCCCATTAATTTAAGACAAAGACTTTGAGAAAAAACAAAAATCAGGAGCCATCTGGGTTTCAGATAATTTGAATATTTGTGAGTAATTTGCAATTTTTACTTTCAATGGACTTTGTGTGTTGTTTTTATACCTTTTATATACGATGTGTGTTTTGCAGACACAAAACACATGCTCTGTGAATAGACGACAACATCACCCCTTTTAAATTGCATAGAGGTTTAGAGAAAGTCTTTAAATGACTATAAGTGATGCTGGTAATATCTACAATATTTGACCACGTAAAAGTGATCATCTTCTAAAACTGAACATTTTTCAAAACAGATTATAAAGATGTAAACATATGTTCTTCCCCATCAAGTCGTGCATATGCAGATTAAGTCTTTCCCCCCCTAAAAGAACGTAGAAACACCAGAGGATCTTCAAAAGCGTCCAAACACTTTTGGAGCAATTCCAGTTGCAGTCTATTCCAGAATTTGATGACGAATCTGAGGAACAGAACAATTGGAAGGATATTTCTCAACCTTAAATGTCTGAAATTTGAAGAAGACAAGAAAAGAGATAGGGTGTGGTGATACATTTGTCTCTGGAAGTGAAAAATTTTATGAAACTTCAAAAGAGGAAAAATGGCAAGCTATTAAAAGCACAAATTTTAACTCTTTTACAATACCTGGCAGATGAAGTCTTTGTGCAGCTGTTTTTTTTTTAAATATTTTGTCTGTTGTGTTTGCTTTTTTTATTTTGCTTCAGTCACTGTTAGTGTTACATGACAGTTAATATCTTTTCATAATCAAGTGCTATCCCTATATTTTGTATGGATTTGCTTTCCTTTTCTATCTTTCCAAAGTTTAATTCATTTATTTAATTTTTATTAGTCCAACTTTACACCAGTGCTCCTAAATAAAATCCCCTGTAACCAGTTGTCTCGTGGTTAGAGTCCATCATTCAGAGATTTGTTTGAGAACGTTATCTGTGTTCTGCCTTTCTGTCTGTTTTGGTTTCTGTTATTTATTTTGATCTCCAGCTGTTCCCTCTCTGTTGATTAGTCTCCCACCTGTATCTGGTTCCAGCAATTGCCTCTGTATTCACACCCCTCTGGTTCAGGCTGTCCTCACCGGTTCCCATTTGTTTTTACTTGTCTGTCTCTGAACTCAGTTTTCTCAAGTTTGTTTCATTGGACTTCAGAGATTTTTTTAGTTTTACTTTCATTATTTTTTTTTTTTAAATTTTACTCTACCTGTATTTTGTTTGCATTTGGCTCCTCAAACAAAAACAGCAACACAGACTGACATCCTTGCAGATGCAGCATCATGGAAACCAAGGAACACACCAGACTGGTCACATTTAAAGAGGTGGAGAGGTTTAAAGCAGAATTAGGTAGAAAATCCATTCGGTCAGTGACTGAACGACTTTAGGCTTTGTCTTCTTAGTGTCATACACATTGTTTCAATGTGTATGACACAACTGTAAACCTAACAAGACATTGGGTATCCACCAAAACTAACATGCAGAGAAAGGAGAAGAATGTGGCAGAAAATGCTTTAAAATGTTTCTGCCTTACATGGGAAACGCTACTGTAGCAAAAAGTAACTCATCACATCACCTTGACTACAGCCGGACAACAGGCTGCAGAGATATTCTTCACAAACTACAGGTTAATCTGTTAAGTCCCCTTTTCTGTATCAAGCAAAAAGTTTTCACCCGTTTGCATTCATCAGCTTTGAATTCTGCCAGAGAACAGCATACTGATCATCCCATTCCTATCAGAATAACCTCATGTTGTTTTATTAATTATCGTAGCTGCCAGGTTTATATTTATAAAACAAATATATTGCTGATTAACAATTTGAGGATTATTTTCTAGCACAAGTTTAGTGTATCACCTTCTCATTGTGCATTGGTAAGGATTTTTACTTGAAACCATCAGAACATCGACAATTAGATCATAACCACTAGAATGCCAATTACACTTGTGTGTTTATCTGTCAGTTTAAATTAATTTTATTTGCACAACGCTAAATTACATTAGTGAGAAAGGAAGTCAAGTAAAACTTAATTTTAAAAGTATTCTTTTAATGGAGAGAAGCTATATTATTTCATCATTTTGTTAGTTTGATGGGTTTATCAATATCTTCTGCTACAACTGGCCCTTTGAGGACATTCATGATCTTAATGTGGCCCAAAATGCAAATTAATTTGACACCTCTGATGATGCATCATTATGCATAAAAGGGATGGCAGCTTTGTTATTAACTGTTATTGATGAAATATTGATGAATATTCCTCCCTCACATTTCTAAAGGTGAAACGGAGACTGACTTTGATTTCCTACTGTCAACCCACACTTCACGACTGCAGCCACATGGTGGCAGTATTGTTGTTGTTTTTGTTTGTAATCCTCTGAAAACAAAAGCCTTGTGAATGTTGGTTAGATGTGAAATGAAAACTGTTCCTTAATTCCACATGTGGCATAAATCAGGTTAACTATGACAAAAAAAATGCATCTGCAACGAGATTTTGCAGCTGGACACTGATCACATCATGTTTGAAAATTGGGCTTCCTCCCAAGTTGGAGAGCAGACATGATCTGCTGATCAATACTCAATAATTCCTTCTCACTCAACTACTGCTCTTGATGAGGATCACTGTTTAACGAGGCTGTGTGTAAACCTAAATGATCAGACTTTAACTCTACATCGTCCTTTTTCTAAAATCCAAAAATGTCAACACGTTTCTTAAAATCTATAATTCTGGACTTATTTGCTGACCTGTTTGCATTTGCAAAGTTTTTTTAGTTGATCAGTCCTAATATTAAATATCTGAAAATGTTAGTGGTTTATTGAAAACCTGCAACTACTAAGCAGATCTGTGGGCTTTTCATACACAGAGCTGTGTGAAAGTATCCTGCCTCTTCACAGGTTTCTTCTGTTTTTTGTCCCTGTGAAAATGAGTTATGAGGATTTATTATTTTTAAAGAAAAAGAAAATTCAAAGCAGCCTGACTCTGTGTAGAAATGGAATTACCCCTTCTTAAATCATGAAATGGTGTCATTAACCACTTTTTTTTCTATTTCACCTGACCTGTAAAATAATGAGAAACCTGTCTGGCAATATGAATTAGGGTAAAATATTTCAGTAAAGCAACACATCATGTCCTGATCTAAAGGAATTCAAGGACAGATAAGAAGCAAAGTCACTTGCATCTATCAGTCTGGAAAGAGTGGAAAAAAACATTTGTACAGCTTTAGGACTCACTGTGAGAGCCATTATCCCCAAATGGAGAAAACATGGAACAGTAGTGAACCTCCCCAGGAGTGGCCAGCCGACCAAATTACTCCAAGAACTCATCAGTGACTCATTTCAGAGGTCACAGAAGAGCCAGGAGCTTCAGCTACAGCACTGCAGGTCTCGCTCACCTCAGTTAAATTTCATGATCCAACAATAGGAAAGAGACTGAGCAAAGTGGCAGCACTGAGAAAGTTGCAAAGTGAAAAACCTGGTTCAACCAAAAAGAAGACACGGGTTTGTCTCACATTTAACAAAAACAACAATTACGACAACAACAACAACAACAACAAAAACAGTTATACAAGCAAGACAAAGATGACAGATTTGTTGTAAAATTTTATTCATCATTTTATCAACAGTAACCATAGCGACACTTTGCATCAGGACCTGAAAGACTTGCTGTAATTGACGGATTGTTTGTTGATTAATCATGACGCTCTGTAACAAATGACCCTGAAGGAAAATGTCTTGAGACAAAAGATGTGTGTTGATTTACTTGGGCAAGGACTTGATGACAAGTTTAATCATTTAAATTTTTGATGTTTCCTCTCCCCTTGCTCCTTCTCCTTGAGATAATGTGGCATGACCTCAAATATGCTTGAAAAACTGAATTAAAAATAAATCTGCAAAGAGAGGATCAGCTCTCCAGAGTGACGTAAAAACACTTGTTGCCAGCTAACACCAGTGCTTGATTGCAGTCATTTCCAGCAAATATGTTTATGGAACAATTATGTTTTCATATAGGCCCATTTGATTTGAATAGCTTTTCCCCTATGAAATAAAACCAGTTACTGAAAACTGGTTTTTGTATTTTCTCGGGTTATCTTTTTCTGATAACCGAAAGTTGTTGAAGTCAAAACAATGATGTGTGGGGAAAAAACAAAGAACAAAAACAAATGAAATAGGGGAAAGTTTTTTTTTTTTTTATCAACACTGAAGGCATTTGGTTGATTAAAATCACATGATGATGGTGGGAGCTAATCTCTTACAGCCTCCAGTTATCTCTTAAAGTTGTACCTGACAACATGTCCTGGAGAGATTTATGATGTGTGGCGTGGCCCCAGCAGCTGTCCACTCAGCAGGCCATCTGCAGGCATGCATGCCTGCTCCACCAATATGTGTCAGAGTGTTTACATTAACCCTATAATACCAACTTTAATTGCTTCCTGTTTCATATTTCTTCAGAAATTGCGTCACTCGTCTCCGGGAAGTGTCAGGTACCGCAATTAAAAACCATCACATCTCTCTGGGTCTTATCTTTCTGCTGCGTTAAAGGCGTCTGCTGTTGGCATATGACTAGATTTGAAACAGCGCTGGGAGTCCAGGAGTAATAAAAAAAAAAAAGACCAGTTTGTTATCAAGAGAAGTGAAACATGAACAGAGAGACAGTGCTCCCTTGTTGCTAAAGAATGATAAGTGAAGCCACAGGCCAGAAGATGAGGCTGGGAGGACCTTATCAGTACAGAGTGCTTCCTAGCACAAACCTGGCGCCACAGAAGAGTGAGTCTTGTTGATGCAACAAAGGTGTGGGGCAGATAAGGATGTATGTGTGAAATGCTTCGAAGATGAGCTTTACTGTGATGTGAATGACGGGGAGAATAAAATGGAGAGGGAGGGATAAAGAGAGATATGTTGCCGTAAAGGGATGCAGGTATTTGTTGTGGTGAGAATGGCTGTGGGAATGTCTTCATTTCTGGAAAGTGCCGCAGGAATCCAGGTGGGAATCCGACTTTAACCCACTGAACGTAAGCAGTGATGGACGAGGCTTTCAGATCATTTCCCACAACCCAGGGCTGAGGAGCAGCGACAAAACACTCGATATCAAAAAGCGCTTCATGTTCAGGAACACAGCGTCTAGCGGAAGCAGTCATACCTGTTTATCTTTAACGTTTTGTCTTGATACAGCCACAACTATTTAATTGCCATTGGAAAAAAATAACATAATGTAGTGCCAAATTTTGGATATGAAAGAAAAAAGATAGTTTTAACAAAGATCTTGCAAGGAAAACAGCTGCAATAAAATAACAAACTTTATTTTAGACATGAATTTACTGTGTTGATTTGACGTCCTGGCCATTGCTTTGGTAATAGTGGCATCAGACCTTCCTCTTATGTTAGCACTGTGTGCTAACCCTTAGCTCTTCGAGGACATAGCAGTACTGTATTTATTGAACAGTGTTAGTACACCAAAACTTCAGCATTGTTTTTGCTGTCTTTGTCCTGAGGATCCAAATCCATTCAGTGCGCTAGCAATTATAAATATGATCTATCATTTATATTTTTAAAAGGCCTTTTAAAATGTTGTCATCTTTTAATGAATTTGGTAATTAAAGGATAATTATATCTGTGCTTGCTCTCAAACTACCAAAATGTCTGAGTTGGTTGGAGTTGAATGCTCAGTGACCTGAAGGAGGGCGGGTTTTAAGTGCCTGAACTGAATTTAAAGAGACGGCACCAAAACAAGTTGCTCTCAGAAACACCTGAGAACAGTGGTAAAACACAGGCCTATGGAGCTACAATAACAATGAATTTAGACCAAAATAAAGCAGTTCCACTTCATAGAGACTAAAACTGAATGATTTAAATGTGGAAAAAGAAAGATCTGAAAGCACATTATGTCCACTTTAAGGGTTTAGTTTTGGAATGCTCCAGTCTTCCATTAAGCTCTGACCAGCTTCCTTGTTCCTGACCCAGCATGACGCCGTCAGCCTCCCTCTCTCTCACTTCACCATGTTAGTTTTCCTCCCCTCAGTATTTCAGACTCTTCCACCTGAGTTAGGGAACATACCAACTTCTCCAGAGTTACCATGGACTTATTGGCTGCTTGGAATATTGTTTAATAATCAAACACTGCTTTAAGCGTCTTCAGAACTTGATTTCTGTTTCTTGGTTGTGATGATGCTGATCCAGAACAGCTGAAATTCAACTACGAACTTTTTTTGATTCTACTTTTTTACTAAATTGAAAACGTCTGGAGACATTTTAACCTTCTGCTAATGGCATCATATTTACCTACTGTATATCAGGATTTCCTATATGCAATTCTGTTTTTGTCATAGTTTACTAAGGACACGTTTCAGGTGCATTTTAAGCTTTCATCAGCACCAAGACTTTCGTTATGGCGCTGGGCCGTATGCATAAAGTTGCAGACTCCATTAAAACTTCTTCAGGAATTTTTCTAGTTTCATTTTTAGTGTCTGTTTAACAAGCTGCTGAAATCTCAAAGGACAGCAGTCACGAGCTTTGTTCCATCTATTGCCAGAGAGACATCACTCATGCTGCTGATGACCTAGAAAGTGTCCCTGGGATAATCAAATATACATAAAATTTATCATCTTGCTTCAAAAAAAATATATCTCTGCATAAATTTCAAACAGCATGCAAGAGTCTTTAATCTGCCAAATAAATTATAAGGTTTTGATCTGGCGCACAACGAGAGGTTTATCTACTTCTACAAGATAAACATTCGCAATCCAATTTATGTAAATTACCCTCCCCCCCTTTTTTTTAAATATCTCACTAAAAGTCTGATTTAAAAGGGAAGCTTTAAATATTTTTAGAAAATGTAAATATTGCAGCCACTTCTAAAACAGAAAGCCACAGCACAGATATTGTTCACGTGTCAGTTGTCCTTGAGCAGAGTGACAAGTATGTTATTGCGGTGGCGATAAAAATCTAAACGAGCCCTTCAGTTCTATGAAAAGCATCAAGCTCTTTATTAATGCAGCTCTCAGCTTTTATGCGTTTCCATCTTTCTGTTCTATTCCTGACTCTTGTCGGTGTCGTTTCAAGGTGTTCATCATTATAAAATGTCTTTCATACTTTTATTTAGTTTGCGAGATTTCTTTTTTTATTTACTAAGTGGGTTGAGAAGATTAATGACCTTCTCCAGCTGGACAAAGAGATTTTTCAGTAATTCTTTTCTCTAATGACATGGAATAAACATTTCTCTGTTTGCTCTTGGTTTATTATCTTATCTCTCTTGGCCAAGCTGCTCGTCAAATTAAGAGTCTGAGAAATTGTGTTCAATCTTTTGTCCATGCTTACCATTCTGGCTACTCGGCTTATAGTTCTGACTTCAGCCACCCCCCCAACTGTATGAACCCGACATCATTCCGCTTTAGACATGTTTCCTTCACTTTTCTATAAAGCAGTATTTTATCTTTTGACAATCTGCCATGTTGTAGGTGATCTTTAAGTTCCTCCTTCCACCCTAATGCTGGAAGGAGAGAGGTCATCTCATGGTGTTGGAGTAATTTAGTAAAAAAAACAAAAAAACTTAAGTTTAGAACTCAGAAAAAACAAGTGTCCAACCTGAAATTGAGTCAATAAGTCTAGTTAAGTCAAAGCTGACTGACGTAGCACATTTAATGAACAGAACAACACTATGTCTTATTTTTTTTTAATATATATCAAATTTACAAACAAGATACACAAAACACCTGCAGCAGATACAGTAAGATGCTTATCAAATACAAATATTTCCTGTAGAAGTCTAATTTTAAAAGCTTATCTATAGAATTGAGAGAAAAGTTGAGTTTTAAATCGAATCAATTTTTTGCCAACAAGAACATCAATGTTGTTTGGTCAGACAACTTTGATGTTTTTGGTATTAGGATGCCAACCCTAATTTAAGTTTAAAACTAAAGATGACAAAGGCTTTTTGCAGATGTGGCCATCATACAATCTGGAAATCCTTTGTTTTTTTATGCTATTTTGAAGTGAAACACCTTTTGATTTTCCAGTTGAAAGCTATATTTACTGTATTACTCATTCCATATTAATGTGATACATTTAGAAACTTGGTGTAATGCTGATTTCAAGACAATACCCCAGCTACTTGCACTGAAACTGCACTGGCACACACATTTATAATATATATGTTTTACATTCAACCTGCCGCTGCCTCTTGGAAGGTTTTAGTTCACATGGGGGCGGATGACTAATAAAATCGGTTTGCTTCTGGTGGTCTGAGCCAGCAATGGATGCTGTGAGTGCTAGCAAGCGTGGGAGATGCTTCCTATCTACCGAGGGAGAGAAAACACATGCGGGGCACTGCACTTTCTTGCAGAGCGAGCCCACTCCAGCACCCCATACAGCTCCCATTGATGAGAGTGGCACTTTCGCCCCCGTCTCCCCCCTTATCGACCCACATTTGGTGCATTAGAGCTTTGCTTGGAGGAACACTACGAAAGAGAAAACGTACAAATTTAGGAGACCATCTTCTTTCCCACCTCTCCATCTCCATCATAGTTTTTATTTTTATGTTTTGATATCAAATGAAGTTCAATGTATCTTTATAATTTATTTTTTTTTAATCGCATAGGAGTCATTGTTTTTCACACTGAGGTTTTCTCTCAATTACCTAGGAACTGTTTCCTAGGTAATACTGAGTGGACACTGAAGGCTCACTGAGTTGTTTAGGAAATTCTAGCGTCGGAGGTGAATGCTTTGATTGGATAGCAGGTGGAACAAGAGAACTGGAAATGCATGACAGCTTTCCCCCTGTTGCTGGAGTCCTAAAGTGCTGCTTTCATTTTGTTCTGACATCCTGACTTCTGAGAGCTTGCTTTGTTTCCGCTGCTGGCAGCAAAAGTCACCTCGAGGCTCAGCAATGAGTGATGCCAAAAGACAATAAAGAGGCATGCCAGTTACAAGCTTGTAGATGCAACAGCAAATACCCAATATATTGGTCTGTGGCTGTTCCAACACTAATATTAAACCACATGATTTGTGTCTTTTAGTGGTTTTCAGCATCTGCTGCCTAATACAATTAGAAATGTATTTTAAATGAGTTCTTGCATACTTTTGTCAGCCGTGGGTTGCAGTATAACAACTCATTTTATAAATAATTTCTGACTTTTGCTCAGCTTGAAAAACTTCTAGTTGATTAAAAGCTTGAAGCTCAGGCCATCAGTCTGTGGTTTCTTCCAGTGAAAATCATAGAATAGGTTTTATTTAAACATTCTGGATGCGGTTATTATAGTTCCCATGCTGAAGTATGCCTTAAAAATTTTATAAACTGTTAAAGATGTGATGGATGGTTTTTGAAATTTTATGAAAATTTGTAATCGGTTCCCTTGAGTGCGATACCCCCAAATAAAATCCAGTGCAAAGCAACTACCTTAAGAAACATGAGATCAAAACCGAACTTTAGGCCAACATGGAAATCTCTACATGTGAACAGACAATCTGCACTCTTGAAACATGGTGCTGGCAGCATCATGCATGGATAGGGAAACTGACTGAAGCTTGAAAGGAAGCTAAATGCAGGGCAATCCTATTCAAATACATCGGAAAATGTAAAAAGTATTTATGGCGTAGCTGCAAGCCTGCCAAGACATGACTGTTCAGGCCAGGCTGGGACCAAAACATTGCAATGATTATTTACACCATATGTGAAGGTACACCAGCTTACTGGAGTTTACTTTTCTCCGGGGTGAACAGGGAAACTGGTCAGGATTAATACGGAGATTGAAGGAGAAAAGCACAGTGCATTTTGGGAAGAAAAAACTGGTAGTGGTTGCAAAACACTTGATACTGAGATGGGAGTATTTGGGGTTGTTTTCACCTTCAAGCATGAAAACAACCCTAAACATACAGCCTGGGCTACAATGGAATGACTTAGAACGAAGTCTGTTAATAATGTGCCAGAAATGTCCTGATCTAAATTCAACCAACAATCTGGGTTGAAACTTGATAGTTTTTTCAAAGAAAACCCAAAACACCTGCAGCTACCCTGCAATTAAAGTTAATAATAGAAAGTACTGACTCACAAATGTGAAAAGTGAGAATGAGTACACTGCATTTGAAGACTTTTGAAAGGAAGAATAAGCTCAAGACCTTTATTCAATATGTGTTTTTGACCACCAACGTTTCGCTGCTCTTTTATATTTAATGTACAATTTGCCTGGAGCTGAACTATATAAATGAAAACGAGTTCGTTCAGATTTCCCCTCCCGAAGTCTTCCACTTGGGTTAGGATTTTGTGACAGGAAACCCACAATAATATAGTTAATAAAAAACCTCTAAGTTATTAAATTACAATTAGATTTATGAGAGTAAGATTAATTCAGTCAGATGGATGTTCACTCCATCCGTAAATGTCTAAAAATTTCAAACATTACCAAAGGCTAAGAATTTTTATGACGTGCAGGAGATATGGGGCATAACATATTCATCAAACCTTTCAGTGATCCATTGTGCCATTAAATGTGAATGAAGGCCCTTTTATTTGAGGAAAGATCACTCCCCTCAGGACAGAAATGCTCCATCAAAGTAAGTTGATGATCGCTCAGAATGCCTTGATCTGAATTTTAAGTGTCCCGTTCTTCTAAGAAAGAAAATTAGTTCTAATAATTAACAAGAGTAAAGTCTTCAAAAAAAAAAAAAAGGGAGAAATGGTACTTCTCCAGATAAGGTCACAACTTTTATTACTCTGTAGGTTTACTCCACGCATGTACTCACACATTTGCGTCTATCTAGTCATCATGAGCAATAGATGCTGAGCACCTGACATGTTCTGACTGGAGGTTTTTCTTGAATAATCCCTCTAGCGCACCATCACAGGCTCTTTTAGCTGCCATGATACAGTGAGTTGAGGAGCCTCTCATCAAATGCTACTCCAATTAAAATATTAGCATTTAAGACTGCCTAAAAACTGCTTAAATTGTGGTAGCACTTGAAATATTACGTAGAGGCTCTTAGTGTCTAATGCAGCCACCCAGAGGAAAGTTTCATGCACAACTTCCTGCCTTCTTTCTCTGTTCATTTTTTAAGTTTGATAATTGTAAAAGAAACGTCCAAGAGCATAACAAACCCTCTTTAAAGAACTGCTTAGATTTTGTTGAAAACTATAATCTGGATTCATCTTTTATGAACTCCCCCTTTTTCATTTCTAGGATGTAAACCCGCAGAGCTGCTCCAGTGAAAATAAGTGACAGTGAGACATGGAAGGTGTTTCATTATTCATGCCAAATGCATTTATTGACTAAATGTACAGCACACAACAGACACAAACTACCATCATGTCCTTTCTGTCTGGTGTCGTCTTCTCACTTTTCCTGTGATGTGATCTGTTTCTGGTCTGTTCCCCAAGAAAAGAAAAAAACAATCCCATAAAATCTGACTTTCTTACCACTTAACAATAAATCTATTTACAGAGTTGCTAAGACACTGATAAACAGATGAAACACCTTTTCTAAAGTTCACATTAAGTTGTTGTGAAAGCCTAAGAGGATAAAGAGGGGTCATTTTTTTTCTGAGTTCAGTTTTCAGACAGTTTTCTTTTTCCAACAGTGTTTATTGTTCTTATTCCTTTGGTGGAAATGCTGCATACCAGAAATAAACACTCAATTTGGATCAATATGTGGCTGAAGTAATGCTCCATCCACACATGGAGTATTTCCATCCTCTGCTCTCTCTGCTTTAGACATATTTCTCTGTACAGTTTTCCTTTTCTTCATCACACAGGTTTATTAGAGGCAACAGAGATCTGCCCAGCTTTTCCCCTCCTCTCATGCCGCCTCCTCCTACTAATCTCACCCCGCCAGCAGTTGGGCCCAGTGCTATACATGTCCAGGTTTGGACAGGTAGGCTATGAGGGCAACAACCACCCCCACGTACATTCCTGTTCCAACCGTAATGGACAGGGCGGCCAGGAACAGGGCTCTTCTGGAGCTCATCCCCGCTCTGGAGAAGTCTCCCTTAGCAATGGCCTTGCCTGTCTAAAAAAACAAAGCAGAGAGTGATATGAGCTGCTGTGTTACTCATCAGCACAGAGTGTATGAGTAGGTGTTAAGCCACAGTTAAAAGAGGAAAAAAACAAGAAATGCTCTCAGGGAGCCATTAGTTACCATGGCAATTAGGTCATTATGCCTCTGACAGTGACAAATGTGTTGTTTGGTTGTTTTGGTCATTGAGGGGGGAAAAAGCAAGACCTCTATTTATTCTTCTGACGCATTACTTTTAGCTCCGGTATTTTTTTTTTTCTCCCAATAACTTCAGAAGATGTAGCAAAGCACCAAATGCAGGCAAGCCATACTTTATAATGTCAAAATTCCTAACTTTTCTTTTCCAGACTCAAATTTCAAAAGTCAGTCTCTCAAAAAAGCAAGGAAGGAGGGGATTGAGGGTAAACAGACAAATATACTTACAAACTAACGTCAGAGAAATGGATGGATGGATTTTTATGTGAAATAAAAGTGACATTTTCTAATTTTCACAAAGTATATGCTCAGAAACCTGAACATGTACTGGGTTTGCTTTGGGTCCTTTGGAACTGAAAGATAAAGACTAGTCCAATCTAAGATATTGTTTATAACCAAAAAGGGGGGGCAAACTGACACATAAGCATAAACATAATATATGAAACCCACTGCTCATACCAAGCTCACAGGCGATAAAAAAAATCTCAGCGTTAATGCTTTCTCTGCCTGGTGCATTTCTGAATTTATGTACTCAATCATCCAAAACAATTGCAAACAGGGTCACAGGGTGGTAAATGGGTTGCGGCAGACACTTGTTTGAGAGCTTGTGCTTGCTGACCTTAAGAGTGGTGCAATCAGAATTAATGACCCGCTCGAGGTCTCTGGACCCTGTACCTTGTGAGAGTAGTAAAAGGCAACGATGCCCAGTGGCCAGAAGCAGCAGAGCATAGAGAAGATGGCCAGGCCCAAGTAGTCCCGAGGGGGAAGCACGAGGAAGTTGTCCTCGCTTTCACTATCGCTGGAGCTGTCACTCTGGAAAACAGCACATTTAGAAGGATCAATAAAAAACAGTAATCAGATTTTATTATGCTTTCAAGTTTACATTTTGAGTTGGCAAAAAAGAAAAAAGAAAATGAGGCTTTGATCTTGACTGGGACACCTACAAAATGTATGAGTAAGTTAGACTGACACGCAATAGTCAGATGTACTTTGAACTTCTTCAAAGTGATGTTTCTTGACAAGACGCACCCTCCCACTCCTGAGCTTTCGCGCTCCTCCTCTCCCTCCTCAGGACGGGGTCTCTGTCCTTGTTTCCCAAAACCAGCCGTGACAGTCTGAGTTCGGTCAGCTGAAACAGATTTGGTGCTTCTGTCAACACCCGTGAGCAGGGAGACGGATAACTCGGGATTAACGGATTGTTCCATCATCACGAGGTGACAGAAGAAACAGCGAGACGACAGTGTCATTTATGTACTAAATTGCTTCTCCAGCCTGAGAGACCTCCACAATCCTTCCCTAATGTGCCAAACGTCTTACAAGGCATGGCGCGTTCCGCAGTCAGCAGATACTGTCCCTTAATGCTCAAATTCAAAGCCACAGGCTCTGAGCGGGCTAATGAATGAGGGATCTGACTGACACGAGCCCATCAGGCCTGCAGCAACAATAACAGTGTGACATGTGAGTGACCTTTAAGAGGGGGGATGCTACACTTCTTACTGCTGTACCAGAGACTGAGAGGAGGGTTTTGTAAATGAATAGCCTCCATAAGGAGCAGGTTTCATTTGTTAGGCGTGTTGCCTGCCTTCAGGGATCGAATGAAACAGGAAGAAGGAAAAAAAAAGAGAGAGGGAAATAAAAATCAATGCAAGAGGCAGAACTTCAAGCAACCGTTTTACAGGTAATTAAAGGCTGGAAAGCAAGAAGTGAAGAGGCATTCAGGCATGTAAAGGGAAGCGTGTTGTATACATTTTCTCTTGTGTCTTCTGATTTAAACAGACAGCATCATTTTTGTATTCAGAGCAATTTAGCAAAAAGCCATTGCAGGTATAGCCCAATACATTTGAATATATATATTTTTTAATTTGTAAGGTAAAACATATTATTCACAGCCTCGTTATATAAAGGAGACATTTCAAAATATTTCAGATAGTTCTTTTTTTTTTTTTTTAGTAATCTCAAAATTCTGTTTCTCAGGATTTTGCAAAACGGCAATAAACATTATGTGTAATGCAGAAATATATTTTGGTTATTTTATGGCCAACACAATCCCAGGCAAGACTGCTGCCCAACAACCAGTCACTCGTACTCCACACAGGTAAATCTTAAAGAAGACTTTTTTTTTTTTTTTGCATAGTGCTGTATCCAAGCATATAACTGGAAAGCTGGGTGAAAGGAAAACATCTTTTCAAAAAGATGAAAATATACAAGAGCAAGTCAAAAAATGATTATCAACACAGAAATGTTGGTCTACTGAAAAATATGTCATACGAACGAGATGTGTGGTCTGGATTTTGTTTTCAGCCGATGAAGCGGTGGGTGGGTTGTTACAGAACAACAAGGTTGCTGTCATTGGTCTTCTTTTTTTAGAATACCCAGTTTGGTGACCAATCAAGTGCAGTGGTGTCATGATCACTATACCAGATACTGGTACTTTTGGCAGTGTGGGTCAGACCCAGGTTTTTCTGTGAAAGGAAATTTTTAATTTTGATGAAGCTTGTTCTCTTACATTTAACGACAGATGGCTGATCTGTCTTTGGACAAACACGAGCAGCTGGCCTGACTTCCCAAATGATCACTGACTGTGAAAATCTAACACTGGACCTTAAGGAACTTGGATTTTGTGGCTTTGCTTCATAATACTCTCAAGGATTGGGGTTGCTTGTGCACATTTCCTTGAACCACACTTTTTTCTTGTGTTCAATTTTCCATAAATATTCATAGATTCAGCACTCTGTAAACTTAATATTAATTATTAATATTATTGATGTTTATGAAGCCTTCTATTGGTCTTAGGTAATTTTTTACCAGGTTTCAAAGTTTTCATTAGTTGTAAGACATAATCAACATTTACAAGAGATGTATAAACTCTTATATCCCTTTCTTATTACTGAGATGCACCTGTATTTTGAGAAAATCATGAGACGGAAGCACAAGATTAACAAGCAGTTAACAAATAGCAAGCTTTGCCAAGATAAAATTAAGAAATTCCCTGTTATTTGATTTATGAACACAGCCCACCTGGATAGCCAGGTGTATCCATCAGAACAGCAGCTGGTCATAACCGCATAAATAAACTACAAGCGCGTGTAATCTCCCGTTATCTCTGTGGCAACACTTGATAACAGTCCAGAGTGACCAGAGTGTTCAGTCGAACTGACAGCCTCTTTGATGCCGACTCCTGTCGGCTGGGTTCGCTGCTCCTCCCCGGTCTGCTCTGTCTGGATAACTGATGGAGGCTCCACCAAGACACACTGCCTCTAACAACCCTGTCACAGCTCTCTCCGAGGCCTCGTTAGCCTCAGGAGGGGATAGTCGCCTCAGCACACAGAGAACCGTGCTGGCTGGGGCAGTCACAGCGGCATCGTGGAAGGGGGACTTGCTATGTTGGCACCTGTAATTTATTTCTCCCCCGTCACACACATGCCAAACATCTGCCAGTTCAGTTTTCCCTTTCGTTATACAGTACGGCTTCATCTCCGGGTAAATAAAAATGTACATATGAACATTTTTCTTTTTTTCCCCCCCATTTTTATTCCTGAAACTCCCAAACTCTCCCCGTTTGCTGCCGTTTCTCGACACGGCGCAGCTCTGCATTAAGTCTGCTTTCATGATTTATAAAACACATAAATCATAGGTGCACAAGCAGGGAGGCGAGTAAAGAAACACAGCTGCTCGTAATGCAGCTCGAAATCCAGCTTTTCATCAAACATCTCTATTTGTCAGATTTATTTGCCCTTTTTGAATTGAAATAGAAAAAAACTTCAGCTGGAGGCTCACCTGCTACGAGGGCCATGCATCAGCCGAGTCCCGCCTAATTCCCTCAAAGCAGGACATTACTTATAGCATTAATGGAGCTTGCTTCAGTGTCTCTATCCATCTGCCAGGCCTCCGAGTGACAGGAGCTGGCGCGATCATCAGCTCGGTTAGGGTGCTATACTTCTTCCTCTGCCAGCTCAGAGCCCTGGGTATTTCATAAGTGTCCTTGCTTAAAATTAGATTTTCTACACTTCTGAAAAGAGTTTCTCTCCATGCTCCTTTTTTCTCTTCTCTGTCTTTTTTTTAAGCCATTATAGCCCTTAGACCAAAAAAAAGCGACAGTTCAGTTCTGTCCCATCGGTGGTTACACCAGCACGACATCATATAAGCAGGCAAAGCACTTAGAAAAAAAAAAAAAAAAAAAGTCTGGACTAATAAGGTCAGATATCAAATTTTCTTTGAAATTAATAAAACAAAAGCAGACTTATATACCGCATAAATTTTTTAGGACCCTAAGTACGTGGACTGTTTGGAGAAAAATTTTAATCACTTTAAATCACGCCGGCCCTCCATAAGAATAGCAAACTGAATAGGTATTACTGCAGTCTGTGCATCATGACTCATGTTCTTTTACAAGACGTCATTCTGTGCTGGATAAAAGATCATCTTTAATCACCGAGAACAAATCAGCATCATAATCAGCCTGTCAAACACTCAAAAAAACCTGTAGTAATAAGATAAATACCAAAAACTATCACTGCATCACCAGTGTGGCAAAGTGGTGGCAGCATCATGCTGTGGGGACGCTATCCTTCAGCAGAGACAGGGAAGAGTTAATGGGTGATAAATACTAAGTAAAGCTAGAAGAAAAACTGTTTTTGGCTGCGAGACTTCAGATCAAGGCGGAGGTTCACGTGGCTAAATAGTCAGAGCTACAATGGTCAGAGCATTTTCATATGTTAGATTCATAGAGGTCAAAGTCCAGATCTGAACTGGGAAAAGTTCATGCTCACAAACAGTTTCCACCCAACATGACTGAACTGGGCAGAACTTCATTCCATGCACAAACAAAGAGAGAAATACTACAAAGATTTGTAGCTGTAATTCAAGTTAAGAGGTGTTTTTTTTACAAACTACTGCCTCAGGGAAAATTTATAAAAAATCCACACTTTCAGCTTTTTTAAAATATTTAAAATCATGTATGCTTGTAGACTGCAGTTGGTGGCACTACTGTCTTATCTCCCAGCATTATCTTATCCTTCCACTTCACAATTACACACAACTTTTCTTGGTTTATGATATAAAAATCGCTGTAAGAGACATTAAAGTTTGTGGTTGTGATGTAACACAACGTCAAAAACATAAAAGTTTATGACAGCTGTTATACTTAATTAGTTTAAATGATTGAATGTGAGAGAAAGTTATGAAGGCAATTATCAGGTGAGATCTCAACCTATTAATTTTGACAATCTAAAACATCTATAATAAATATCCTGTGGAAACCCCCCCGCCCCAAAAAACAGCATGTTTCACATTCAAATACAAAGATTTGCTCCAGTTTAAAAAAGTAGAACTTTAGGCAGTGGTTCTGTTGATATGCGTACTCTCTAAGGAACTCGCCTCAGTTTGGATTTTGAAGCCAGGCACCATCTACACTTCTAAAATTTGAATTAAAACTTTTGGTTTTAAAAAAAAAAAAAAAAAAAAAAAAAGCAAATCTGGGGGAGCATGGTCCATCACTTTAGTCATTATCCTGGACTGCTCTGGGCTGCCACTGGGTCTTTTTCCTCATTCAGCCATACTTATCTTTAGTTTGGATGTAAATTGTTGCTGGCAGTAACTTTGTTGATATTTCTCTTTTTATCTGCCTCGCTATTCCAAATCAAAATGCTTTTAGACACATTATTTTCTCTGCCCCTGAGGCAGATGTCCATCCGACTTGAATTTGGTCCTGGTTCTTCTCCCTTCCTGTTTCAAGTGCGGTTTGATATTTTATGAGCTAGAGTTATAGAACGGGTCCTACTGAGCTGAAAAGTTTTTCACTACACTCGAATTAACTCGACTTTTGACTTTGAGCAGAAATGAGTTTGATTACAACTTGAACCGGGTTGCATTTAAATGTTTCATTTTTTAATTTTTGTGCTTTTTGATAAATTTAGGTTGTGCTAATTACTGAAATAACAACCAAATCAAGCTAATACATGAGGAAAACCTTTGTAGGGATGCAAAGAGGATTTTCTTTGGTGTGATCCCAGACCTCGTACTCGGGACACTGCTCCTCCTCCACCTCGTATGACACCGTCTGGATCTTCAGGTCCTTCTCTCCCTGCAGGCTGATGTCCACAGTGTTTTCTGAGGAAACCCCATATGAAACAGTATCTTTACTCTCTGTGAAAGTGGTCTCAAAGCTCTCGTTTTTAGAGTCCTTGCTGTGAAGGCTGACGTCGTCCTTGAACAGGATGAAGTTGGGCCTGTAAAAAGCCTCCACAGCCAGATGGAGAGAGGTGGCGTCCAAGAATTGGGGAGTCTTGTGCTTCCCACTGGTCCCAGTGTAGTAATAATCGATCAGGCTGTCCTGGTATGGCTGGTTTGAGTAGTCACACTGGTAGCCCTGGTAGTCGTTCTGAACCGCATGCCTGCTGGTTTTGTCCAGCAGGGGGTTTTGAAGCTCGCTGAGGCTCTCCATGATTGATGGGCTGCTTTAAAATCTCGAGGTTGGAGTCCAAAGAATCTCTGTCAGTGTTGTAGCTGTGAAAAGAGAAAAAAAAAACAAACAAAAAACAAACAAACACATCAAGCAAATATAGTTTCTAAGAAAAATGACAACGGTAGCTTTTCACTGTGGCACATTCTTTTTAAATTAGGCGCAGTATTGCAGGGTAGTTCAAGCCACACATTCTGGTTTAGGTATTTTAAAGGAATTCAGTGCAGGAAATGTTTCATTTTATTGGCAACTGACATTCCTCTCACAAGCTTGCAGCAGACAGAGCCATGAAATCACCATCTGCTGTATGTTCTACTGTTGCATCACTTGCCCACAGTTTCATACAAACATGTCAGGAAAAAAAAATCCTTCAAATGTGTCACGCTTGGTTTTACTGAAAACTGGGGGAAGTGAGGTAGGTGCTTCTGAATTTGGTCTCATGATTCAATTTATCTTTCTGATATTCTCACAATCCCATGGGTTAAATGAGGAAAAAATGGTTAAAGGGACAATTCAGGACTTTTTTTTCTGTTCTGTTAAAAGAAGCTAAATCTCTCTTGGCAGCCTAATGTAGCATATAAATCCATATAAGTTCATTCAAAAAGCTGGACTTAACCGCTAGACCAAAGATGACCTCTAATATCTTAAAACGACTCCAACAATTGTCATCTTGTTTGCAGTGGGAGGTTAACAACACAGAAGACACAGATTATTTACAAGGCAAACTGAGGTAGGAGGCAATGAGCCACCAATTATCTTTCTGTTGAAGCAGCATAACCTGTTTACTGTCAGATGTCTGAGAAAATGATCTTTGGTTTAATAAAACTGTTCAAATTGTTCAGAATTCTTGTACAAAAAACTCAGACGTCGAACCAGAAAAAAAACAAACAAAAAAATAAAATACTGTCTTTCTCGCCAACATGTGCACATCACACTTGCAAAGTCTGCACTACTTGGCTTGTTATGAAGGTATTTTGCACTTTAAAGTCTCATCTCACTGCTGTTTCACTCGTGAGTTCAACTTCCAATCCAACTTCATCCTCTTCACTCTGTACAATTACTGGCTGTGAAACATTTCTGACCAAATGGTGTTTCTGGGGAAGGTCAGTTACGGTTTTGTTGCATAACAAAATTTACAATAAATACAGTAGTAGCACTTTCTTCTTGTCAGATTACAGGAAATAAGCTTCTGAGTACTGAAACACGTTGCTGAAAATATGCTAATGGAGGATAAGCAATTTCATAGCACATTTGTGATTTTTACATAACTTCACAGATACTTTATCAGGAAATAGTCCTTCCGTTCTGGAAGATTATTGATGATGCACAGCCTCCAACCTCTACCTCCCATGTAAATGATTGTCAGTCCACTGCAGACAGGAAGATAATTAAAATATTCTCACTGTAGTGTTCACATAAACCACTGTGAAGTCTTTAGGAGTGTTTTAAAACACCAGATCTCCACTTTCAGTCTTGTCCCTTCGCGTCTCACACTGGCTGTTTACTGGAGACGCCAAAAGATAATCTGCTGCATGCAATACAGTAAACGGATTCCGCCTTCACATGGTGCCGTTAAACTCAGGGTAATAGACTTACTCTGAGTTTAATGACGCCATGTGAATGTGAAATCGGTCTTGCAAAACACTCTCCAGTTGATGCCAGTTAGTGAATACGTCTAAGCTTTTGTTATGAGTCCAGAAAATAAAAGTATGTGCTTTAAACTGAACACTTTTATTTATGTTTAACACTCTCATTTTGTATTACAAAAGGAAGTAGTTATTGAATTATGTTAACACATTTAGCAATGGAGGATTTTCTGACCCCTGGTAGTCTCAGATTGTTTCTGTAGGGTACTTTTAGGGATTTTGAGTGAAACTAAATGGCTAAGGCCAAGACAGAAAAAAAGAAAACCATTGTGATAATACCTCAATGACTAAATGTTAGCTGCTAATGAGGCTTCTGACGTTTTAGTCATTCTGTATCATATTAGTGAAAAAACGAGCATTTAAATCCAAATCATGTCACGTAACCCAATGCTGGGCAACTCGAACAAAAAAAAAAAAAAAGAAAAAGCCTTAAATCCTGAACTAAAAACAGAATTGCATCTAGAGAACAAAACAAAAAGAGTAAGAAAAGGCAGTCACTAAGGCAACAAGTCTGTCAGTAAGATGGTGGGCAATCTGGGCATGTCCTGATTTGAGTACGCAAATGTTGTGCTTTGTGTAGCAAGTGCAGCGCCAATGCGCCAGATCGTCCTAAATCTAGCAAATCCATCTCTCATGGTTTGATTAATAATAAAATTAGATCACATCCAGTGAGGCAGCTGCACTGAATTAGCTGAAAACTGGAAAACAAGGTCCCTCTGACAAAAAAAGAAAAAAAAAAAAGAAAAGAAAACTGTACAAGGCTTGATTTATCAGACAGACGTTGAGGGGCGGAGATGACCTGCAGATCTGCAGGAGACCTTTGAAACCTCTGACCCCAAGAGAGCCAAAGCTCAGGCTGCCACGCTGGATTTCACAGCTGTTTGCTGTGGAGATGCATGACTAATGTAAACTGAATCTGAGCCCAGAGTCACACAAACACAAGCACACAGAAGCCTCAGAATCAATATCTACAACAATGTGTCCATCCTCACAAGCCTCTGAGGATGAGCCACAGTCCAGATAAGGGATTCCATTACACACTACATTAGACAAGGAAAACCACATCACACATCCAGGAATAAGTGCACTTGAGTGAGGGCTCCGACTTCAGAATTACTGATGATGCCTGTTTTTGTTTGACCACAGCAGTTTTCCTCCTCTCCTCGAAATGCACGCAACTATAAATATACACTTCCCCACAATTACGTGACATTGCGTAGCTTCACTTAAAAGTGCTGAACTGAATGTATTGAGCAAAAATTTAATATTTTTCACATTTTCTTTGTTCATTTTTTTGTGCAGATTCATGTCTTTCTGTAAAAATCACACACACACACAAACACACACACATAAAAGCACATAGGAACATTGTTGGTATACTAAACATGCCCGATTGCATCGTTATCTTACCTGTCGGAGAAAATCCCGCCGCTGATTTTCTCAGCATCGTTCTTCGGCGCAGCTGAACCGATGGAGAGGGATGGACGAACCCACCATCCTCTACTTCAGATTACGGCCAGTTTTGGAGGAAATGATCGTTCCGGTGCTATACATCCGTGCGGACGAGGAGGCTTTTCCGTGGAGTTGGCGCGCGGTGTCCTGCATGTCATGGCACCACTGCTGCGTCTGGTTGGTAGATTTTACGCACGGTCTATCTGTCTGAGCTCCAAGCAACTCCGACGGAGGGCGATCCGACTCCGGCTGAGTGGCCGGCTGTGGGCGGCGCGGTGTAAACTCTACTGTTGACTTCACGTTTTACAAACTTGCTCGCTTGGGCGTCTTCCTCGGTTTATGGGTCTGACATGCCTGCTGGGGGATTTTTACGCACCCCCGCGCCCAATGGTTCCGGTTGCATAAGCTGAAAGTCCTTTATTGGCTCCTGAGATAGCCACTTGTGCCTGTTTTTGATCATATGAGCCACTTGTGTTGATTTCTTTCACAATCTGCTTGAGTGTTATTCATCCCCACTGAGAACGCCCACTATGTGAGAGAGCCACACAAAACATAAAGCTCCATCACTCCTCTGCATCCTTCTCTTTATTCACACGTAAGACTTTGAAATTGATTCTAAACACAGTGAGGCATTAAACCATTGTTGGAGTGATTTCATATTTGTATGTGATTAAAGTTTTCAAAACATCTTGTTCATTTATTGTGAGGCTGCCACTATGAATGTATTCTTTTCTCTTGAGCTTTTAATAACATGCGGCAATTTATCATGGCAAACACTGTTTACATAACACACAGGGCTATGCATATGCATACATACAAACATGTTTATGTCCCTTGAATGTCTTAACATTTATAACCACTAACTTCAATTAGTGCATAACTGTTAAACTAAAGGAAGACGCTTTATGGGTTTAAATATTTTTAGAAATAAAAATCTAAACTGGCGACCTGTCCAGGGTGTATCCTGCCCTCTCGCCTGTTGGCAGCTGGAGATGGGCACCAGCACCCTGACCCCAGTGGGATGAGGGTGTAAGAAAATGGATGGATACAAATCTAAAAAGTGTGGCCTGAATTTGTATTTAACCTCTGAGTCAAAATACCAAGTTTAATCTATGAATGCTTATGCTAAGATTAAACTCATCTGGATCTAGTGACAATATGATGTCAGTTATAAAAATGATTCTGTTTTTCCAAACTGATTTGTGACAGTGCCCCATAAACAATTAAATGCCATAGATTTTCCTCCCACTTTTAGAGTTTGCAATGACACAGAAAGGTAACATACTTTATATATTGGATGGTGAACATAATTTTTATGTATTGCTACAAATTCCTGATTGGATTTAGACCATACAATGGCAAACCCACAGCATGATGCTTCCAAAACCATGTTTCACAGTGAGGATGGTCTGTACAGAGTGAAAATATGTGTCTACCAACAATATCATAGTTGCATAGAGGTCTAAAATGTAAATTTTAGTGTCATTTTACCAGTTCCCTCTTCCTTCATCTGTATGTCTTTTGGTTCCTACTGTGGTTTCTCATGTTACATGCTAAGTCCCCCCCTCCCCCTGAAATAACGATACAGAAAAACGAACACATGGGCGTATCTTATTCAGAAGAAGGACTGTGTTCCACTGGCTCATAAAAATGCCAGGAGTTAATAATGTGGAAGCCCAGGCTCTGTCACATTCACTGGGCGATGCATTAGGGTGCTGATGGACACTTTATGGGGGAAACATGGGGCTGCATTTATAAGACAGGGCTCACACGAGCCGTGTCGCTCTCTGAGTCACCTTGTGTTCACATGCACACGGCGACGTGGCAAAACATCCCAGCCGTCTTCAATGATGGATACTGCTCCCTGGGGAGATGAGTGTATTAGGAAAGAGAGTGAGGGTGCGGAGGCAGGAGGGGAACCTGTGACTATTTACCTTCTTGGTGCAACTCCTCCTTTCTCAACTGTCAGTTTTAGTAAAATTACAAAGGATCTTCTTTTATTTGAATTTGCGCCAAAATGTCAACATGACCCACAAATGCGATGCAAACCCAGCGCCACATTGAGCACAGATCAAATTTTTTAATAAGAACAAACTATTTTCCGTGCTACTGTAGATAGTCTGTGAATATTCATGCTTCTCCCTGTGCCCCTTTCTTCTGCTCTATTTTCTACTCTATATTTAGGCACCGTGTCACCACATAGTAGATGCACTATTCATCAGCAGTGTTTTCCTCAAAGGTTTGTGATCTAAAGAAACAAAAACACTGCTGGAGCTAACCAGGCAGGCATTAACAGACTTCCTATTAGCTAAAGCAAAGTCAGAGGAGAGTTACCGACAAGTTACCTTTTCGCGTTTTTTTTTCTTTCTTCTTTTTTCTCTCTGACTCTGTGTGATATTGCAGCCAAGTCTGATACCATGAACCTTCCCGGGGCCCATTAACCAGCTTTAATCATTTGAACACTTTTGGGAATTAATCGGTCTAATCGGATTGGCAGGGAAAGTATCAAACCACTTAATTTGATCTGGCCTGGTTAGGTTTTACACAGAAACAGGAGGGGTGGGGCGAGGGCACTATAAGCAGCTTTTCCCATGTGTCCCATCAGTTGTGTTACTTCCTGTTTGACTGAACGCTTCAGCAGTTTGCCAATAGAAACTATTTGATGGGTGAAACGGTCCAACAAACGTCGGTTTAAACAAGGAGTTTAAATCTGACGCACTTACAAAGACCCTACACTTCCACATATCTGATATTTTGGTTTCTTTTGTCTTCTGGTTCTTATCGCCTGCAGCATCCTCAGCTCCTCCGCCACTATGTCCACCTGTCACTGCTCTCCTTTCTCCTTTTTCTGAGACATTCATAGGGACTGTCACTATCTTCATTGTATTAAATATTATACAGTATACATAAATATATACAGAGTGACTGTCACACATTTCATCAGTCCATAAAACCTTTGAAAAATTTTGATATATACAAATAAAAATTAAAAATCAATGCCACAAAAATGCCATTAGTGTGCATTTTTATTGAATTGGCCACAAACTCAATAAACTTAAGTCTTTCCTTTTGTGATTTATTTTTATCAAGTATGCATGGTCAGCAGAAAAACATTTACCATTTGATGTTTCAATATCTCAAGATGTTATACAGTAATTACCCTTAATTACCAACTGCAGTGCTATTGATTAATCCATAATATTAATAAACCTCAAACATGAATGTAAGTAAGGTTTTGTCTTTCTTAGGGCAAAATCTGCTTTATATTTGCATAATCACTGTGGAGCTGCTATTGTGTAGAATTATCATTACATTTTCTCATCTATTTTTTATTTTATTTTCATTTGTTTAAGTGAGAATTATGATGATGCAATTCAAAACTTTCCAATAAACTTTCTAACATTAAATAAAATCAGTGATGAAATATAGCAGTTGTTGTGCAGCAGCAACCTCAGCCTCCTAGGTACTGTTCAGAGAGGTGGGTTGTTTTACTTCACTGTAAATCCTCAGTTTAATAAATGCACACAATTTCTCAATTGACATCTGATTCCAAGTGGAGCTCTCTGTCCATTTTTGATCCACACACGTACGGGTCCAATCATCTGGTCCGTCATTCATTTCATGAGTCCATAAGACCTTTGAAAAATTCTGTCTTCAGCTATTTCTTGGCTCAGTTTAGATGCCTCAGCTTATCTGTCAGATTTCAGCCTTCGTTTCCTCGGCCATGTCTCTGGGCTCTGGACATTTTGTACTTCTCGATTCTCCAGGTTGGTTGCAGTCATGGAATATTTCAAAACCGTAAGATAATGGGTTCTTGCTGGCTTGACACTTATTCTTCATAAATCCGTGGCCGTTCATTTGTGTCCTTTCTTTCTCACGTCACATATCACACCCCAACAAATGAGCAATTTCAAGAGTGCTGCATTCCTCTGGGAGATTTTTGGGAATTTTCAGAGTAAATCAAATCTCTTTTTGACCAATTTTGTCTAAAGAAAGGAAGCTGGCTAACTATTATGCACATATTGATTTAGGGTGTTGACCTTCTTAGGCCACACCCTGTCTCATTACACATCACCTGCTGCTAAATCCATTTAGCGTCCAACTTGGAGTTAGAACGTATGTCATGTAAAACATGTTGTGAACTGTCAGCACAGTAGGTGGCATTATACACAGTGTGACATACAAGAGATTAATGATACTTTAATGTACCCTTAACATAGACCAATATGTAAAAAATACTTCTCAGTAGGTTTCCCTTGTATGCAAGTCTGCAATCAATTAAACTATGCATGAAATGGTTAGATTGACAACATGCCTGACAAACCAAAAATAAAGTCTGACACATTGGGACTCTGGTCAAAATGTGTCTTTTTGACCGTTATGTATAAAATGAAAATTTCACATTTTTAGCTTAGGCAGGGCTGCTGTTTCTCCAGTTTTTGTTTTTCACAAATATTATGATAGTTCCTTGAATCTTGCGCTATTTAATTGGATCCATTCTTCACTCTAACAGCGATTTGTTGCCAATGCCATCGGTAGCAACAAAAACCAATAACATGATTAATTTGTTCCTTTCTCTCACCATCTTGGAGGTGTTTCATTAAATTCTGCACCTTTTTTTCCCTCCATATTCAATAAAAATGCTTTAAGCATCGATGCTCTTTTAACGTTAGCCAGTCCAGATAAGACTTATTTCTAAAACACAAACCATTAGCTTTAGTTTTTTTCTTTTGTTCTAACTCTGTATTTTATGTTAGGCATTTAGAGAAAGTTTTGTTTGGATGACTATTACCTGAGACCTATAACTGTGTAGGCGTTCCTGCACAGAAATGAGCACCACATCTCTAGAGTCCACTAAATCTCTTGTGAAGGACTTGTGCAGTGAAACAGAGGGCTTCGATTTGCTTTTCCACTGATCACTTACGTCAAAACACTTTCCTATCCTTATTGATCCTTCTCATGCTTTGTGGGTACCCATTACATACATTTTCCAAGAGCTGGGCAGCTTCCTACCTCCTGTATGCAGATTCAAATCTCAGGCATACGCATTTTCACAATGCATGTATCTCTACTAAGCTTTGATTTATTAATAATTTGAGCATTCTGCAAAAGTATTAACACTTCTTGAAATTCACGTTCTGTCCTTGCCAATATAATGCAGTCCATTTATTATATAATGCAAGTTTTTTGGAGAGCCATACATTCCTTGTTTACCTGTTTTTGCTAGTATGAGCCTTTTTTTTGTTGCTGGTGTGCACTGCAGAGAGCAGACACCAGGTGTTGTGAAAGAAACTCATCCATTTGGCCAAACAGGCCAGTCTGAAGAAAACAGTGGGACTTCAGCCCCCGCAGTGTGAGGCTCAGGTGCAGGAAGCGGAGGAAGCTCAACATATGGTGAAGGTTTTTCCTTGAACAGAGGTCAAAAACTCCTCCAGACCCGAAGGCATACTTAAAATTTCACACCAAAACTAAAATAATTGAACACAAATTCATATTCACTAGCTGAAAAAATTTTTGCAAAGTCCTGAATGGTAAGTGAAAGAATTGTTTTTTTTTTCAGTAATGCAGAGGAAGTGATGGTGGGTGAGAGAAGAAAAGATACAGTTCACCTTCACACAGACTGTTTCTTTCACAGAAGAACCAAAGAGCATGCAACAGAATCTCTTTTTACATGATTTTCTTTTACCATAAAATGCCACAGTGAGCTACCCACAGGAGTAATTTCCTCTGGAAGACTGAGCAGAACTTATTATTCAGGTCTTTCTAAATGTCTAGCGCTAAATAAAAGCCTTGTACAGTGTTAAAGGAAATGGATTTATTGCTCTCTTGCATGTAGAGAAAATGAAAAAGAGCTTGAGTCTCACCAAGGCTTGTCATCATGAGAAACATAATAGCCGGTGGAATGCCAGCATTATGCGAGTCAATTTCATTAAAGTGCTCGAAAGTTACACAGTACGTGACTTTTCAAGGTCCCTCTACAAATGTTCACTTAGTCTATTAGCCCTGTGTGACTGGACGTCACATGCCAGCAAGGGGTAGGATGGGACCTGCTTGGAGTCCCGAGAGATTCGCATTGGCTTTTGGATCTGCAATTATCCAACATGCAATTTCAATGTGGACCAAATTAGCTGAAAATGCTCCATCAGTTGGGGGGAAAGGTCAGAATCGTTATCAGACAGAATACCACTTTGTCGTGCTACCTAGGAAGCTTGCAACGTGGGAAGGATCCTCTGTGGAAGCTGTTTCCTATCTTCAGATAAGGATGGGCAATCTGATGATAACAGAGCATGAAGGATTAGAACGTGTTAAGAGTCGGGCTAAAGCAGAGAAACTCTTATGTCATCAATAGAAACATTTCTCAGGCATTTTTTAATAGTCTTTCCACCTTAGCAAATGTCAAGGTTTTTTTTGTATTTTTTTTTAAGTATCATAATCTTGACAGACATTTAAAGATGTTTAACAACTGGACTTGGACTTTCACAGTATGTGGCTATATTATATGAATCTAAAACAATGGAACATTTTTATCCACTAGCATTGCTGAATCAGCTCACTCATTTAGTTTAATTGTAGATTTTATTGTTTGTGGCTATAAGAGTTAAAAGAATGTGCCACAAAGTCTTTATTTCATGGATTTTATTCTAGCTAATTAGCTTTGTAGTAATTGGTTATTGGTTCCAGTATCACAGCAGAGTTGGTAATAATATTTTATAATTTTTATTTTAAAAATGACAAAATGACAAAACTCTATTTTGCTAAATATTTGGTTATTGACCTTTGGAAAACTATCAGTTCAGAGTTTCATCAAACGCCTCACTGCAGAAGGCAGTTGAAGTAAATCTGTGGTATTTCTATACAAAGTGTACTAAATGTTTGCGATGCATGTAGTTTGGACTTCATAACTCCGCAAGGAAGGGTTTTCGAAAATATTTTTTATGCTCACAATGAAAAAGAAACAACATGAGTCGTCTTCTGCCTCCAGCAGTTGTTGTTGCTGGTGAGTTGTTAATGCTAAGTAAGCACATTTTTAGCTGGTTGTAGGCTGCCTTTGCAATATTCTGGTTTGTTTTATAGTATTAAGACAGCAGATGAACTGTGACATCCCTTTCTTTTCTAAGAACCTTCACAATGAAACTTTGCAGCACATCCACTGGCCATTTTATTAAGTACACCCTTTGGGGCATTGTGATCATGTGATATTTTTCCCATATTCACGGCCCCTGCCTAAAGATACTCCTGTCAGTGGAAAAATGATCACTTCAGTCAGACTCTGGGGTCTAAATTAATGACATTCTCAATGGCGTATTTTGAAACCTTACATTAATGAAATACCAATGATAATTTGTCTGGACAGGAGAGTTGCCTCTCTGTGAATAATGAAGAAGTTCCAAGATATTTAACATGATGGATTTTCTCTACTACAGGGATGTTGTGCCAAAAAGAAGTAAAGAGGCGGGAAAAGGGCTAGGATTGTTAAAACTTCACGAATTGGTGGTGTTACAGTTTTTACTGCCACAATGTCTGTTGTTTCATAGATTTTTTTTGTTTTTTTTTTTCTGTCAAGAACAACTCAGAGTTAATCCCTAGGAGTGTGTTTGCAGGTAAGCCAGGTGACGAATCATGACTGTGTGCTGTAAGTCTTGCAGGGACGTGGTCTTACTCATTCTCCATCCTATCAGCCAAATAAGAAGAATTACTCATTAAGTGCACCAAAATGTGCTGCTAAGCTGCTGTCTCCGGCATGTCATGGGCGCAGCCTGCATATGTGGAGGCTTTGCTCTTTGAGAAAGTCCTATTAAACCTATTAAGCCACTTATTAGGCGTCAGAGAATTTAGCATTATGCCTCCAATGTGCTTCTGAGCCAAAAGGAGCTCAGTTGAAGACAGATATCTCTGTCTGTCAGTGGTTGTGGGCCTGCTGTGGAAGGTTATAAATAGATAATTGCTCCGGAGCCACTGCTGCAGGTTAAAGCGAGGGAGCTTGCTCAGGGCTCGGGTGACTCATTGCCCTGTCTCCCTGCATCATGTCAGTTACCTGGAGTTTGCACCTGCCACGCCGCCTTCAAGCACCAGCTCCAAACCCATGTTCTGCATGTCAAAACTTGAAATTGCTGACTTTTCAAATGTAATTTTTTTGGTGTCGAAGAGTTCATTACAAGGAAAATGTTTGTCTTGTGCAATTTTTTTCTTAAAATTCAAAAATAATTTTGTGACTTAAAGAAAAGTTTTCTGGACACACCTGTTTAGGCCAACTTTCACCAGTTTTATGATGATGGGTTATGCAGATAACTGTTTTCAGCCTAGAAAGCCCCCCACCACTAGCAAAAGGCAAAACAGACCATACCAACTTTGGTTTCCCACACTGCAATATAGAATACACTATTTTCAATCATTCTAATGTTCATAAAACCATCAATTAATCATATTTACCACACCTTACAAATAATTTATAATTGTAACTGTAACCAAGAATAGATTTTATTCAGAAACAGACTAATATCCGTCTGTTTGACGACTCCCTCTCAGGGATGCTATCAGATTTAAAGGGAAACAGAGCATCTAAATGGGAGCTCATCTTCTGTGGAACCATTGTGAAAAAATACGATCATATATTGCTGAAAGATGTGAGGATACATTTTGTCAACTCAGTAGCAAGGTCTTGTACAGGGCAAAATTAATTGGTTGGTCCTTAGGTATGAATGTGTGTGCTAGTGTGTGTGTGTGTGTGTGTGCATGACTGTCTCTCTGTGTTGCTCTGAAATGGACTTGTGACCTTTCTAGTGTGTTCCTCAAATGATGACCGCCGGATATAGGAACCGGCCCCGAGCGACCCTGCGGGTATGAGTGGGTACCATAACTAGCAGACTATTGAGTGCACCTGAATATAAGTCGCACCCACAGGAAAATGTTTTGAGGAGAAAAAAAGTACTTTTAAAAGACTGCTTAACAAAAAATACAATAGTCTGTAGAAAAAGTCATTTATCTCTATTTTCATCTTCCTCCTGCGCACTGAACCCCCTAACGTTGTCTTCTTCAGCGTCAGACTGGAACATCCTCAAACACACTTCCTCAGTCTCTTTCATTGTCACTTTTGTCTCGAGGTAAATTCACCCTTCAGCCTATTCTTCACCCTTGCAGCTTGCAGCAGCAGTTCAGCAGCAGCAGTTCAGCCTTTCGTAATCCGTTGGTAAAAGCCATGTTAGCGCAAGCTGTTTAAAGCATGTAAACAAAGTTTTAAAAAAAATGAAGGTGTAAACAATGGATGAATTGACTGAATGTGTGAAATTTATGGTGCCTTGCAACTATATTTACACTTTGTTCTGGACTGTTGCTAGTTTGTGAAAAACCTTTATGGTAAGTTTTCTGTTAATTTCTCTTAATAAACAAGTATATATTTTTGGATATTAGATATTTTGACTTTAATTTCAGCTGAATATGAATTATTTGCCTTTTACATTTTCTTACTCATTGTGATTTACACAATAACCTGTCTTNGAACATTGGTGACACTCTGGCAGTGAAGTGACGGTGACTCCCTCCTCTTATAGGAGCTGACGAGATTGGCATCAGGTGTGTTGGGACCCGAGCTGAAGGCCAACCCTCCAGGCAAAACCTCAGGACGCCCTCTGGTGGACAAAAGATGAACAACCCCACCATCCCAAAACCCTGGATCCCCACAGTCTTGACTTTTCTTTGAGCTGAGATCTCTTCCTTTGCTCTCTCAGTACTCTCTTGTTTTATTATTATTATTAGTATTATTATTATTTTCCTTCAGGCAAGTACATTTGTACATCTCCTGCTTTTCATTTGCATAAACCAACTTGCAAACCAAATATTTGCACAATGCATCCCCTAAGAGAATTTACTTTGATATCCAAATTCCAACAAGAGGAGATTAGTCGAGAAAACAAAATTTGGAGCCACAATCTAAGAACAATAAGGATAAGCCCAATAACTGAGGTGTTATTTTCTTAAATCAAGATTTTCTGTGGCACAGAAATGACTCCACTGCATGCATAAGAAGTGATTTACTGCGGCAGTAACACAAAGACTGATAGATTTTCACAGTCAGCCCCACACAGCTATCTGCTATGGCTGGCAGACAACAGCCATGAGATGCTAATGATGGCCAGCAGCTTGTTTAAGAAACTGCTGGTTGCTGCTGGCTGACCACCCTCTGTTGCTTTCTCCAATAAACCGAGATATAAGGACATGTTCAGGATGCGCAACAGTCCAGCCTTCATGCCTGGAGGACAAGGTGACATATGAACCCGCTGCATCATAACGGCACAAAACCATCGATTTCACTTATTGCTCAGAGGTAATGCATCACTTAAAGGTCAGAAGTAGAAACGGTTCTGTCGTTCTCTTTCCACCGCTTCGTTCTTTGAAGGTCAACAATCAAATGGGAGAAGTGGAGTGGGGAGTTTGGTTTGGGGATGAAAGAGACAGACTGTATTTGTAATTCAGCATCTTTAGTCAAAGCAAAGGCTGTCTGCTCTATTTTGTGTCCTTGAAACATGGAGGAAATAAGCATTTTTCTTAGAGAGGTAGTGGGTGTTTTGTTGTCTTGACAGCTGTAGGGAATTTGTTTCCTGTGAAAGTTACCAGATGTCAAGAAGACACTTCTACCTAAACCTCTCTTTATCTTAAGGGACATTTTACCAGCATCATACAGCGCAGCATGCCTGTTGTTTATTGTGAGCCCATCCTCTCTCCATGATTCACTGTAATCACCTTTCTGATCCCGTGTGTGTGCAGTATGATGAGCAAAAGTTAATTTGGGTCAATCTGAGAGAAGTTCGACGCATCACACACAACTTTCCACCATCTGTGAGCAGGCAGCCCACCGGGACCATGCAGCCAACTGCTCAGTTAAATGTGATCTGATGCCTTTCTCCCCGAAGGTTTCCCCAGAGAGCATCCATTAGAACTGGAGCGACTGCATCCATGCAGGATGGGCTTATAATAAGAGATCAGCTGTCATTTTTTGGGGGGGCGGGGGGAGGGGGACGGTTCCCTTTAACAGTGGGGAAGATTGGATCAGCAAGGAAAAGCAGACTGACCTCTGCAAAACTATTTTCAGCCCTCAAACTTAGGATTTTATGTGAAAAAAGAGTATAATTATAAGGTGGAAGGAAAACTATGCATGATTTTATTTAGAAGTTGTCTTTGTATTTAGTCCTGCTGAGTTCCTGCTGGAGAAAAGCATCACCATAGCATAATACTGTCACCAATGTTTGTAACCATGTTTTCTTTGCTCTCACCTTCTTTTTCACATTTCCTCCATCTTCATAAGGACTTTTTTTTCAATGAACAAAATTTTAAAGGGGATTTCCCAAAACAATGGCTGTCTTCTTGCCACTCTACTTTGAATGACAAATTTGTGGGATGCAAAATAGTTGCCCTCTCAGATTTCCCCACTTGAGCTGGTGACCTCAGCAGTTCCTCCAGAGATATATTTTGTTCACAGCCACAGCCATACCCTACTGGCAATGACAGGGCACATAGAAATGAACATAATATGGTAAGACCAAAAGTAAAAACAAACAACAAGGAAGTTATCAAAAAACACACTAATGGAAACCAAAACCCAAACACTTCCGGATCATAACCGCTGTTGGTGGTGGGAGGACATGTACATGAATGTAAGCCTGCACAGTTCTGACATAGAAAAGAGGGCAACAGCTGTCATTGTGTAAGAAGGCATGTTAAAAAAAGGTTTAGGACACCTGGCGTCACACATGTTTATGTAAAAACTTAATTAAGTGAGGAATTATTCGATAGATTACTTATTATTACAGATATATTTAATGACTGCTGTCCTAATCTTTATAAGGCTATTCACTGATGTTCTCTAATAAATCTGTGATGCTATAATGAACATTTTCATTTATACTGACACTAAATTGATTAAAGGCAATAGGTTGTAATAGATTTTATTTATTGATATTCGATTAAAGGTGGCTGAAAACAACACACCGTACACTTCTCAGATTTTATTTGCCAAAATAATATTGGCAATTCATATGAATGCATTCACATGAATGCATCTGCATGGCACTTTAACTGCTCTCTTTAACAGTCACATATCTGACGTTTCACCTCTGCTTGTTTCAGCTTCCACTTCTTTGAAATTTGACTGACTCCTGACCTCCGACTCATCAGCCGCAAAAGTGATGCGAGTAGACATCTCTGACCGATGTTGCCAGAGCTCTTCATTTATACATCTCTATCCTGGCACGTCAGAAATCCTCATGCTCTTAAACCTCGGACGACTTAAGGACTGACTGTACACACTCAGTCAAACCTTTGCTGACTCCATGATTTGGAGGATTTCAGACATATTATGATACACAAGCGTACAGCTCTCCCCATCTGCCAGTCACCGTGGGTTTAGCTGTTGCAGGTTGTAATTTCACAGTCACACAACACAAAATTATATAATGCGAGCTGTGTTATTTTGAACTTTAAGGTGTTATATTTGCTTGCAATATTTTCTTATTTGCATGTTAGGAAAAAATAATGACACATGGAGAGTAAATAATGAGCAAATGAATATAAATGTGTTACTGAACAGCGTTGGTAAATCATAGAGAACTGCTTCAAAAAAAGCAGAAAGTAGCATCAAATGCATCTAGGTGTATTCTTTAACAGAAAGCAAAGTCATCTATGGAGCTCTAAAACACAGAGACGTGCATAAATAACCATGTCATGTTCAGTAAGATGATCTTAGAATTGCATATTTTTGTCACCTGAAACTGTTGTTCTCAGGTTGAGTATTGCTTGGTTAGTTGTGAGATCACACATATGAACAATCAAGTCTGTTGATACCCAGGAAAACGCAGCATGGTATAATCATCTTTTCCTGCCTTTGTTGTTGTTTTTTCTTCTGGAACACTAATTTGTTTAACCAAATGATATTGCTTGGTTTTCAGCATTGCAGCTCAGTGGGTTTGCATAATAATGCAGTTTAAAGGTAACTGTACTATTAACTCTACTTTGCCAGGTCTCCAATGCTGACTGAGGCGTTCATGTACAGTATTCAAAGGCAGAGTTGGTGAGAGGAGGATCTCAGGATCTAATACCTGAGTTTACTGTCTTACTGGTACAGTGGACTGATAAGTTGCGACTGATATGGCATTTTGATACATGCAGCAACAACCCTCAGCTACAAATCTCTTTTTCCTTTCACATCATACTAGTTGACGTGTCAGGATCATGAACCCTGTGTGCTTCCACAGCATGCTGCTGAGATCACAGAACAAAAGGACCATTGCTTACAACTGACAGCATTCACCTGACCAACACAATGGGCCAGTCTTTACATCTTGATGCAGCCCTTTTCAGACACATCTGTATTTTCTCTTCTTTCTTATGCACTTCTTGTTACTGTGTACTATTTTTATTTTTTTATATTTGTATCATGTTCGAATAAAATTTCATTTCATTTCATTTCATTCACATTCAGTACTTTAAATACAACAAATATTGTTTAGCTAAATAAGATTATGGTGATCAACATTTTTCTTCATGAAGAACTTTGTTTTCTGCTTTTCCACATGAAAAGGATATGATATCAAAAAGTGAGAAGAATGTCCCCTGGGTGTCGTTTTTCAGGTTTTCCTGGTGCATCCGACTTGAAGAGAAACCCTAGAAAGACCAAGAACTTGTTAGAGTTCACTGAGACGGTTCACATTAGTTCACATTAGTTCACATTAGTAGGCTAGATCTGTATAAACGGTGTGTTTATAGGTCCCTTGTGGCCAGGGAATGCCTTGAGGTCCATTAAAATGAGCTGGACCTTGAGACTGTCACATGGGGAAAAGGGATGTCTTCTTTCACTGACCAGATCTCAGATATTAATGGATGGATGGTACATACTGCTGTTATATTGTCACAGTATCTGCTACATTTGTTAAAATAATCTGTCTCCTCCCCAGATTCACATTCCTGCTATTCCCTTACTCTTACTGGTAGCAGTGCTTACGCTAGTTATCATTTTTGTGACCTTTTCCAAGAAACCATCATCTTTTACATAAAGTGACATAAACACGTCTTTGCAGGAGGAAGCCAGTCTGTTTGTCACGCTGATGTGTGCAGTTATATAATGCGCACAGCAGGATAATCTCTTTACAGCACATGCAGTGCATACACAGTATGCAAAGCATGTTGTGGTCTTGGTATTAAGGCTTTTGCACCGTGATAAAAAGGTGGTTTGCATATTAACTATATTTAGCCAAAAATTATGTTGTTTAAATATCCCTATGGTGGAGGCTGGCTGACAACTCTCAACTACTTCTGATAGGTGATATGTGGGATGGAAAGTGAGCACTAAGACGGAGCTCAAGTGCTGACAGGCAGGGGAAGTTTTACTCTTGGAAGCATAATACTTTATGAGAAAATGCAAAGACAAATTACACAAACACTGGCAATTAAAGCCATCTGTTGACAAATCACAGCTGATAACGGTAATTTCATGCAACAACTCAATATTTCTTGAAACTCCACTCATATACCGTCTCTGACATGGTCCACATTAGTTCACATTAGTAGGCTAGATCTGTATAAATGGTGTGTTCATAAGGAAGCTTGGGACTGAAATAATCAGTTTAACAAACTGAATTATTGGGAGACACAGATTAAATTACTACCGTGGCTTCAGACAGTGAGGTAACAATGAGTAATTGCAAGTTATTGCTTAGCATTGAATGGCATAAAATATAAAAATCTAGTATTAATTTAATCTAATGCTTACATTTTTATTTCCTTCACAGCCTAACAATATTTCATTAGCTCATTAGAAATTAACCTGACAAAACAGCGGTTTAAGTTTCAGGTTTGTAACAGATAGCTATGCATTAATATTATTAATATTATCAATATATATGAATATTCAACATGCAGCAGTTTACGACCAGCCAAACAGCAGTCAACTACTGTTTCCACTGTAATTGATATTTAAATAGGAAATCTTTGAGGTTTCCACTGAGATGTTTTGACGGTTTTTACATTTGTGGCTTAACACAAATTTTGGTACCGACTTCTCATCTAAGATGAATGGTTAGTGCTCACTGTGCTTGAGTGGCATGCGCGCACATACAATATTGATGCGTTTGCCAACAGCCAAAGATGCACTTTGACTTAAGTGCTGTGTCTTCTGTTTTCACAGTAATACAACATATTAAAGTTATAGCAAGAAAAGAAGGAATACTACCTTTGAAAGAATAAAAAAAAGACAGAAAACAGAGTTGAGAGTTAAAATACAATTTCTCAAAACTCCACACTATACAAAGTGTCATATTTAACACAGGAGATATTGCAAACAAATAAAAGAGAAAAGGAAAAATCCCAGTAGAAGAAAATCTAAATGAATCATACAAATGTGATTAATTTAATTTCTGTTTTTGTGTTTGAGTTATATTTATTAAATGTAGCCCTTTGAGTCTTACTTTATGTGCCCGTTTTATTCTTGTCTCCTTTTCTTTGGCTCATTGAAGAAAATAGAGCTATAATAAACAAAAGTTAATATTAAAATGTGTGCTGTATGAAAAATATGTTTAATTCCTGCTTAATGATTATTTTCAGAAGCTAAATGTAATCTGATAAACAAGACTCATAAAAATACAAATTTTACACTTGTAAAAGATGTGTAAAAAAAAAAACTTGAAAAAATGTCCTATTCAAATTTAGCAGCACAATTTATTAAAAAAGGAAACTTTAATTTTATTACTATTACTCAGTGTGGAAAAACCTTTTGGCTTCCAAACTATCGCTTATAAAATAAATCAAACTAACTTTAGCATGCATTATTAGCATTTTAAGTTGATCAGAGAATTAAATAAATTTTAATTTGTAATCCATGACATCCTGCTTTCATTCAATTAAAGACAAATATTTTTATTAATGTTTATGGATCTTTACACATCTTTGCACAAAGACGGTCTCAGAAAGTTGTTATAAATATCTAATCTTAGGCCGTCAGATGTAATGTTTTGCATATTTTCCGACTTTGAGATTAACCTTTTTTTTTTTTTGTTCTGATTTCCAGACTTTTAAATCCAGTCTCTGTATTTCTTTCTTTTCTCTCTCTCTCCTTCTTCTTGGTTTCAAAGCAAAGAAGCTGGGAACTAATTAAAGGGTCGTCCTATGATAGTTTGTGACGCCACTGTCAAACACTATGTCCACTTTTTGGCTCAATGTCAAGTGAGACAGAGGTCATTATGAAAAGGCAGAGATTAATGAGCACCTGATTAAATCTGCGTCTGAACCATCACTCAGCCTAATGAACAGTTTTAATGTGGTATGAAATAACCAATAAAACACACAAACTCCCAGCTGGTAAAATGAACTTGCCCTAACTTTAGATTAATGACTATTTTGTAAATAAAAGTGCTTCGTGCACAAGAATTCGGATGTTGAGTCAATTTGAGTTACAAGTGAAAAAAGTAAACAACCTGTCCTCCTTCTCTTCACATGCTCTGTTTGTTCCAAATGTGTTGTGATGTTCTCATTAGATCTTGCTGATCGCCTTCCCTTTTAATGATGGGGCCAAGCAACCCGCAAAGCGGCTGTGACAATTCTGGCCTTCGAAGGAGGAAAAGAAAGACAAATACTGCATTTCAATGAATTATGGATGGGGAAAGCATCTATTATTCAGCCGAACAGTTGAAAGCAATGTCAATTATGGAGCAGGCATGATGTCAAGAAAGCCTTGAAGTCATACCTGCTATTGGAAAAGATTTAGGTGAAAATTGTATTTTTTTTTTTTAATTGATGTAATTTGTGATTTTATTTAACGCCCACTTTGCTCATACTGGGCTCTCCATGTGTTTACCTGTTCTTCTTTTGATTGGAGGGGATAATAATAATCCGGTAATTAATAAAAACATGGCCATGTTGTGAATAATAACACAGGCAAGTCTCACAGCAGAGGCTATTAAAGCTACATCAGCCCACGGGACACAGTGTAACTATAAAGGCCATTCAGCTGAGACGCATTTAGAAAGGGGCCATATTGGGGCCATGTTTTTGAATAAACTGAATGGCTAATTCAAGGTGTGTGGGGGGAAAAAAATAAATTTGAACTTCATGTCATGTGCTAAAACAGGTTTGGCTTGTGCATAGGTTTATAAGCTTTGGTAAAATGTGTTGCCGTGCATGAATAACCCAGTCATTTATGCACAATAATCCTAAATTATTTTGTGATCTGTCAAAAATGTGTAGCAAGGACACTTCTTTCTACATTCCATTGAATAACCGTAAAACCACCAGGAAATAACCGTTTTTAATCAAAACTAATGTCTACTCTCTAATCCTATTAATTAAAGCCTAAAGTAATTCACAAATAGAAATAGGAAATAATTATTTTTCACTGCTACAGCAAATAAAATGACCATTCAAAGTATTACCAAGCTAATTTTTTTTTCATTTTTCTTTCCTTTTTTTTTTTTACAAATATTTGAAAGGGAAAAGAAGAAAAAAGGATGGGAATTCAAAGATAGAGGACCGCATTTTATCAACATTTTATCTCACACCAGAGGATCACTAGAGATCAGGAAAAGTCACTTGCTTTGTGGTCTGGAGTGAGACTATTGACTGAATGAAGCTCTCTGGTTCCTTCTCTCACCTCTCTCAGATCACTCAGACTGGAGGGTGGTTGAATCTCTTGATACTTCACTTCAAATTCGGAACTAGGTGAAACAAAGCAGAAGCAAACTAAAAATCTTGATGTAACTTTACAACAAATTAGATGAACAGAGCATGTGGTACAGATAAAAACATTTGTTGATAACCTCCAGGGAAGGAGTCTTCACAAGACTTGATCTGCCAATCAGAGGCAGACTCTACATTCACCAAAAGATGCCGCCCATCTTTTGGTGCTAATCAATGTTTCCGAGGTCAAAACTGAAATTAACCTATTGCCAAGCAAGCTCTGACATTGAACCACCAATGAAACCAGTTTGTCAGAAAAATATCCTTAGTACCAAAGCATACTTCACATTAGACATTTAAAGTGATGGACATCTTAAACATAATGACAGCAGCCACAATTACTGTGTCCATGAAAGATGACTTGCCGTTTTCTGCTCCATTTCTTGTCCATAAGGAAGAAGTTAAAGAATATATCATGATGAGTAACTCAATGAATGACAATAAAGACAGAAACAAAATCATTTCACCGTCTTCATCATGAAGCTAATTATTCTGTGCAAAATCAATTTAGCACATGCACCTTTTGTTAGCCTGGGTTGTCGGTATCAGCTTACATCTTAGCTCCTTGCCTTTTTCTTTCCAGAGCATCAGTCCTTTTCAGCAGAGAGCCATTTGGGAAATGATGACCAAAATGATATAGTGGAGGAAAATGGCCATTTATAGAACCTCAGACCTTAGAGTGCTTGAATGGATGAGCAGTTACAGATATTCATTTTTCTTCATCTTAGGTCCTGATGATTACTCCCCTCTCAGAGGTCACACGTTTGAGAATTGATTCTCTTAAAAGGCTTTCCAAGTCAACATGCATCCTGCCGGAAGGTGTTCAGATGTCACTGAGACAGGGAAAACGATTGTGTGCGACAGAACCTCATGGATTTCTGACAGCCTATAATTATGTCTACATTGGTCTTTCAGCGAGGAAGCAAACTGTACGTCTTCTGCGGGGAGCATGAGAGGCTTTTGCAAATGAATAGCAGAAGGGAACTAACAAACAAGCAGTCGTGGCTGACCTTTTGACACCCACAGAAATCCCAGGGAGATATTGTTCATTAGTCTCAGCATCAGCCGATGTGACAGTGTGATCTGAAAATAGCTTTTTAAATAATCACGCCCCCAGAAGCTTGTCTGGACTCAGATAATGAACCCACCTGAAATTACAGCTCAGAACAATAAAGAGGAACATTACAGGGAATGTCAGACTATTGATTCAAATTAGAAGTGGGAACACAGAAGGTGTTTACAGTAACAAGATTATCCAAGCTTTATAAAATGAAAGTTTTTGTTTTAAGCACATTAAATTCTGAGAAGTCATACATTTTACATTGTCATGTTTTATGTTTCTTAGTACACCAGTATGGTTTTGCTCATGTCAGACATGATTCATTATATAAATAACCTTTTCATGACTTCCTTAAATTAAACACCCTCCTGTTTTACTCCTTTTGTTCAGGTCCCTTCAAAATGTTTTCATAGAATCACTGGTCTTGTCAAAACCATTTGTTTCTGCTGGTACCGACCCCAGATCTCCAATTTATCACGTGGTTTTAGTGAAGCTGTTTATCTGAATGTCAGACCTGCAAAGGTTAACTCATCAGTGCTAATCATCATGTTTTGCAAACTTATAAATCTAAAAAGTATCTGTATTTATTACATTTGTAATATCTGCAACTAAAGTGTAAAAACTGAGGCTGAGGTTGTTTTAAAATATAAAACCAGCCTCAGTCAGGAGAAAATATTGTTAATTTTGTTGTATTTTATGTTTGAGTGTTGCATTTTGCTCATGTAATCATTAATTAATAGCAGTAGCAGTTCTTGGATAATTGGCACCGTGGGTGAAATCTGCTTATATGTTGAAACCCCATTTTATTGTTTTATAAATGGGATAAAATGTGAGAAACAAAAAGACTCTGATCATGTTTTTATGTGGATTCACAAACTGAAGAAGAAATGTACAAATCTTGAATTGGGTTTAAAGACCCTGCCAGTGTAAGTGGTTTGTAGCTTCGAGTAGAAATAAATAAATGAAGTCCTTAAAAAGAATAGCCCTTTAATTAACCAAGCAGTCATATTTTTGGGCAGTTAAAGGATGGTTAAGGACCTGAAGAAACCCATGGAGAGTACCACTGAACGGTACTGTGCTTCTAAATGGCTTTAAAATGATTGTTCTTGTTTACTAAAATCAGTGTTCTCTAGATTTGTTGTAATTGCCTTTAACATTTTTTGAAGAATTGTCATACTTGCTATAAATTTTTAACAAATTTTGACTCTTTGACTCAAAAAAATAGTCACAAAAAAATCACATTTGCTAATAAAATGTTTCCTCGAGTGCCTTCTATGCCTAAAACAAAACAAAAAAAAAGACATATATATTAAACCACTTGACTGCATGAAGGGATTTTCTGAAAGCTTTCCAGGCAGGTGGTTGGCTCCAGCTGTGAATTAATGGTCCCTGGAAGCAGAAGAAGATGTTGGATCTGGAGCAAACACAGCCAGGGTCTGACCTGCTCTTTGTTACAAACCTTTTCAGGGAGAATTCCCTCTTATCTCAACACTTCCTCCTCTTTGTGTTACATGTGCAACTTTGCTGCCGCCATTCTTTTTTTTCCAGTTAATTTTAACAATTGCTTGTTTAATATTCCATTTTTTCAGTAAATTACTGTAGATTCTGTCTTTATTGCATGCCTTGTCTTTAGGGTTAGGCATGGCTGTCAGTTCTTGATTGAAGATGTTGCATTTTGCAACTTCCCAACAGCTTTAGTTTGAATGTGAGCAAACATGAAGCACTCTTTTCAGTCCAATTACAACATTTCGAGCTGCTTTTTGCTTCCTTCTACCCCACTTGGCACTAAAGTACACCTTGAGGAGCAATAATAGGGTATGAAAGTCAATCATAAATCATTCTGACAGCTGCACTGGTGAATTGTGTATTAACATGAATCCCACATTTCCATAACAGTACTCTGCTTCCTTCATTTTAATGTGTGTTATTGATTCGGTTAGGACCACACTAACAAGGCTAAATCACAGGTGTGTTTACCATGTTTAAATGCATGTATTACCGTCATTCTTATCATAAATACCTGAGTCAAAGCTTTGTTTGCTACCTCTTCAAGATGAAAAACATGAAGCCAGTTCATTGGATTCTCACAGGATATGAATTTCTCTGCCCACAGATGGTTTCATGAGAGTGCGCCGCTTTATGAGAGCTGGAGAGGTGGAATGATATTTCTTTGTGGGTATTCGCACAGTCAGCTGCGTTGCACACATATTTATTACTCCGGCTTTGGCTTCACACCTCCTCATAAGTGTTTTTATTACAAAGGAAAAGCTGGTTGCTTGCTAAGGGGGGACAGCTGAGTGCTGGAGTTTTTCTTTGTAGTATTCCTTCAAAAATGGGGCTTAATTAAGATGTTCACAGTGACTGTTCTCTTCGTTCCACCAAAGAGTTTGTCGGTTTGTGTACGTTCCTTATTATGTCTTACACAATCAAGTGAATTTTTCCTGTCCTTTGGCCATCATTAGCCCATGACTTATCATATTCAGCTTAATAGCCGTTGGGATGCTCTGAGCTTAGCTGACTTTTTTGTGGTAGCTCAACCTTAGGTTTGGAATAAGAAATGCCTGTGTTGTTTTGTCATTGTTTTTTCCCCATGCTCCACTCTTGCTGTCAGGAGTTGGTACACATCTTTGTCTAATTACTTTTGCAGTGTTCATTAGCAGATTTGGTTAGATTGTGGGTATCACACAGTTGCCCCAATTCCTCCTAGACACGGACGTCTGGGCGATAAATCATCCCTGGCTGCCTGCTGTAATTAGTCTGACTGCTGAAGTGTTGTATTTTGCCCTCAGTGTCTGGACCAGAAATACAGTCTGTATCATTTAACCTACATAATATATGTCTTTTAATCTCATTCAGGGATATGCACAGCAAAATATCTGGCTTCTACCATCTCTGTTAGAATTACTTTATGTAGAAATGTATTTGCATTCACCATGAATGTCATATCAAAGCTGCTGTCACATTGTTTTCAACCTCGCAATAAATGCTGGTTTAACAAAAAAAAAAAGTAGATTTTGCACAGAAAACTCAGTTGACTTTGTGGAACATCAAGCCCTGTTCCATATTTCAAGTTTGTGGGCCAGTTTTGATGCACTTTTGATTTAAATAGTATGTGTGTATTGGGAGCATTGTGTGGAATACACAGTCTCAAGTTCAGGAACATTAGTTTTGCTGGGATTTCACCATCTTGTTTTTTCAAAGGTTAATATGACTTTCTCTGAATTAAATTATGCTGTAGTCCCCTCTACTGGTCAAATATGTAAGAGGTGAATTAACCAGAAAGCAGATTCATTTTCAAGCATTTGTAATTCTGAGGTGAGTTTATCTTTATCAGGAATTGCATGAGTAAGCTAAGTGACTGAAGTAACGTTAGCTGTGGCGCCTGAATAACTGGTGATCAAATTATATATGTTATCATGTTAAATTATAACATCTGTACCATATTTTCTGCACTATTAGGCACTCCTAATAGGGTTACCCCTAACCCTAACCCTATCCCTATACCTTCAATTTCCTCAAAAGCCGACAGTGCGCCTTATAATCGGTCCGCCTTATATATGGACCAATATTGAGCCACAACAGGTCTACCAACTACGGTAAGTAGCCGCTGACTTCATTTCTATCCCAGCGCGCGATGCATGCTGGGATAGTTGTCAGAACGCTGGTTTGTTAATAAAGTTTGACTGACCTATCTACCTACCGACTGTCTAGAATCAGGTCGTCAGCAGGTTCTCCAGGAACATGCTGTGCGCGACCGGAGTCGGACTGTTTTGTTGACATTCCGTTTAGTGCAGCTCCATCTAGTGGATGCATAGCGTAACTCCAGCCTCTACTGTAGGGTCTATTCCATGCACCTTATAATGCGGTGCATCTTATATATGAAAAAAAGTTTTAAAATAGGCCATTCATTGAAGGTGCGCCTTATAATCCAGTGTGCCTTATAATGCGGAAAATACGGTAAAATAATGCTGGAGCATTATTTTCTTGTGTTAGATGCACAACAGTATAATTTTGTGTATTGTCACTTGTTTTTTTTGTTGTTTTTTTTTGCATTTTTCTTCTCTTTTTAAGAGAGGGATTTTTATGCAACATATAAAGTCAGAAATTTCAGAAACAAGCATATAGTGCACAAGTTCCACTTTACTGTAGACTCTAATTTACCCAAGATCAAAATGATGCATCCAGGCTTATGCCCTACTTTACAATATCTGGGCAAAGGTCCCTGAATAATTAAGCTTCTGGTATAATTCTGGTCGGATATTAGATCTCTTTTCTTGGCTGAAATTCTAGAGCTCATATAAATTGGTCAGTTTCCAACATTGGTTGTTCGTATGTGTGTCTCTCCTCACCTTTCACATTGAAAGGTGTGGCTGACAGTTGTGTCCCTTCAGCTGCAGCTCTTCAAACCCAATCAGGAGGAGCATAAAGACAATAGATCCCCTGAGGCAGATGCCAGATTGTTTTGCTATCTGGACAACCTTCTCTTATGTTTCTTCCTCCCCCAAGTTCTGACGGTTATCGCTGCTGTCTTCCTCAACAGGAACCAATATGTTTTATTGCCCTGTTTCCTCATTCCCTTCGATTGTTGGGGAAATGTTTTCAATTTTCCCTCCTTGAAACCCCTCACTGCTCTTGTAGCTGCTGTCCTGAAAGCAGCAGTACAAATCACTCCAAAACGTACTGCTCTCATATATGCTTATGCAACATTTCCTGTTCCTCAAATAGGAATCTCTGAAAGAAAACAAAAAAATGATCACTTACTGTTCACTGCCGCTTTCTGATCTCAGACTGTAGATATGCTCTTCTCCTAGACCTGCTTCATCACTGGAACCATTTAGTGAATAAAGCTACAGTGTTATGTCTGGAAGTGTTGAGCCTTGTTTAAAAAGTCTTGGATTATGCTCAAAAGAAAGAAACCAACCAATTTATATCAGGGTTACCACTTCTGATGAGAACAGTCACATGTCCAGATAAAATAATTATACTAGAAATTTGCTGTTGAATTAAAAAAAAGGGGTTTGAATTTAAGACTTTACAATTTTGATTAGCAAAAATTACACACATTCCTGTTTTCAGAAATTTAAGGTGTGTGTAGTATCAGACCAGTACAATAAAACACATTATTATTATAAGTTATTTAAAGTTTATGTTGGTGACATGCTAATAAACTTATGGCTTTAACTGCAACAATACTACCATATCAGGATGAATTATTTGCTCTTCCACAGCTGATGCTGCCGCGTGGTTGGGAGAGAAAAACAATGTCTCTTTGGGTGGAACGTAGGTTCTTTTTTGCCATTCTCTCAGATAGCAATGATGTTGGAAATGATTCAGCCTTTAGTGGGCATGAAGCCTGCTAGACTGGGGATGTTCCTCTCCAGCAGCTGGGTGTCACATTCAAATAAAAGTAAATTAGCTGTCACCATGGCTCGGCTTGCTATATGCCTCAGAGAGTATCCTTTCTCACTGGGTCTCTCTTCATGCTAATGCAGGAAAACAAGTTATTATGGCAGGAAGATGTAAAGAAGCACAACTTAATTCCAGGGGAATAGGTTTCCTTCATCAGGGGAAGAATTAAAGGTATGGAAATGCTCACACTGATGTACAGCACCAACACAACAAATTGCCAGGTATTTGCAATGAGACGTGATGGAAATTGGAGGAAGCAAACACTTGGTCTGAATCTCTGCTTCTACCAACCAAAGGGTTGACCTCTCATTATCTGAAGGCCAATATTTGCTGCTGGGTGCAGCAAAGACATGGAGACATAGGAGACTGGATATTTCAGTGGGTACAGGCTGCTTTTAAAGGCTTTAGTCTCAATAATCCAACAATATATGCCTCGTGTACAAAATCATAAAATGCAACTTAATCATGCTGAATAAATGTAAAAAGAGGTTTGAAGTTAACTTCAAAACAAAATAAAACCACATGACTTTGATTTTGTTGTGCACTTTTGTTTGATACAATTAGTTAAATACACATACCTCTAATCGGGGAGCCACACATACAAAGAAACTTCCAATTAACAGGTAGAATGAAGGTCAACAAACACAAACAGGTAAGATGCCTGTTCTCATGGGGTTTTGCTGACCCCCGATGGCCACATGAGGTAACACTGGAGCTACGTTATAATCCAGAGTGCACATTATTTATTACAACAATAAGAGAACAATACAGGTTGGGTGGGGTTTAAACTAGACATAATCGATATGGCATAATATGCGTATACCTTGTATTTACAGTACATTAGGCACAATTCAAAAACATGGATCTTGACCATCGTTCACAGTACAACACTGCTACAGTAGACCACATAGTAATAAATGATTCAGCTACACAACAAAAAAAAAGGCAGTTGTGCAGGGGCATAAATAAGTCAGCAAAAGTACCACTATCGTGTACAAAAAGAAAAATTCTTATGCAGTATAAGAACTATGTAGTGTTTCAGACAATAAATATTAGCAATGCACTGAAAAGGAAAACATGTAATACAAAGCAACAACAGTTCTGGAGATCGGAGTGGCCCGTTATTTTTAGAATGGAGATAAAATACGGTGGCCTCTTATCGTCGCTGGTAGTAACTCATCTGTCATATGCTTCCTGCTGCACACGTTTTTCTTGATACAGCAGCCGCTTTCTGCTTTATTATGTTTAACATAAATATTTAAGTTCACTAACTGATCAAGAATTGATCAAACACATTTTGCTGTGCTTTCTTAAATACTGCACTTGCTGATTGGATCATGGCCTGTCTTTCATGGGTTTTGACAGAGGCAAAAAAAAAAAAAAAAAAAATTAAACATTTCACCAGATGTGAGAAATACTCGCTCCTGTGAGAAAAGAGCTCACCTGTCCTAACTAGGCATGGGCCGGTTACTGTTACCAGGTTTTGAAACCAATGCATTTTTCTGTCCAGTCATTCCTTCTGTTCAAAATCCCTTTCTTGATTAGAAGATTTTCTAGTTTGTTTGGAACATAAAGTAGCTCTGCACTTCCCTCCCCTCACTTGCCGAGCACTGCTGGTCAGTTGGCTGAAAGAGGGCTACTCCAGTCTTTCCTTGCTTAGCGGAAAGACAAATTCTGCAGTTTGGAAATATCCCAAACAATTATGAAAAATAACAAGAAAGCTAACTTAATAATTTACTTGTTTAAGAACTAATACATATTTGTTTTACAGAAACGCAGGTAGTTAAATCTAACTTTGTCAATAAGTTAGTATTTGACAATTCTGCCATGCAACCTCAGGGCTTTCATGTGTTATGAACACATGTTTTGCAAATATAATTTATGTTTTCATGCCAAAGCTCTGCACTATCCCATGGCGAAAGAAATAATAGCTGATTATGTAACACACATATCTAAACAAGATGCAATAAGTAAGTTCAGGAGCAGATTTTGAAGGCTGACACAGAGAGGCGACCTCTAGGCATGTTGTTTTGTCATAGTTAATAACACAGAAATTCCTGAACCAGAGTTACAACAATGACAAACATTTAAAATCTATTTAAATGCAATTTAAATAGATGGACATATTTCAGATGTTTAAGGATCCAAAATGGAGAGCGATTTTTAACATATCTTTAGGGTCTTTCTCAAACGCTGTAATCGATATATTTCAATATCTTGGCAATAGTAAGTGACTGTTGTACTGTTGTTTAAAATGAAGGAAAAAATTCAGATTTTTTTTCCCTATCCTATTTCACAGTTCAGTTCAGTATTTTTCCCCTAATACATTTTTACTCAGCATTAACATTTCAGAATCTCAAACTGGCCCATGCCTGGTAATAACTGTTTAAACTGTTTTCATAATGTAGCTTAATTCTGATGCATGCCACCGAAAATCATTCACAAACTGTTGCTTCATCCTGCAATGTAGTCTTAGATAACCCAAACACAATCAGCACTAAAACTTAATTTCATTTTTCATCACATTATACCAAGTCACCCGACTCTCAGCATAGAGGTGCATCTCAACAAAATGAAATACATAATCAGTTAAAAAACTGAAGCTATATTGCACAGAATAATAAAATACAAAGTGATATGTGTCTGTGTGTGGCGGCACAGCATCTCACAAAACTCTCCAAAGCTTTGAAACGGCCTTTGTGTTGCAGTCCTTTGCTTCCTTTATTTCCTGTTGTTTGTGGATTCACTAGAAATTACATTTAGTGAATTACCTTAAATGTCTCAATGAGTGTCTGTTAGGTAAATGATGGCAGTCATACACATGACTGCTTAAGTCATTCCATAACATTCCTGTTTTTATATATATATATATATATATATATATATATATATATATATATATATATATATATATATATATATATAAAACTTTATTGACAGACATTGAATTTTGGGGGTTTTATTGCCACAATTCCCCAAATTAATAGGAAATACTTGGAAATTATGTGTATAATTAATCAGTTTCCCTGCTACTTAGATGATTTGAATAAACTTTTCAATGATATTGCAATTTATTGAGATGCACCTTTCTTGTAAAACACGCTCACTGTCCATGATCAATAAATTAAAATTAACATCTTCCACCATAGGGCGTTGGCACCAGTCTCTCTCTTCAGAGGCTTATATCTAAGAGGAGGAGTCTTCCTCCACAGGATGAAGAGCATGTTTCTTCAGATATGACTTTAGCTTCTCCACTTCCAACTTTGTCTCCCTGAGTTTCTCACGTAGTGCCTCATTGTCTTGTTGGAGTCTCAGGTTTTCCTGAAAGGAAAAATAAAACGGTAAAGATTGGGTTTTAGCTATATACTATAAATGTCCTGGATTAAAAGTCGGCAAGGCAGAAATTTCATACTCACATATTCCAGAGATTCATAAGTGCATTTGCTCTCCTCCACTGGCTCTTTGGGTTTTTGCAAGACAGAGGCTCTGTTCTCCCACTTGGCACAGTATCGTTGTTTTCTCAACGGCACGGGGCTGGGGCAGGAGGGGAGGATGGGCGGGACGGGGATTAGGAGAGATGACTGAAGGCGGCTGGCTTCAGGCGTCATCGAGGACAACTGAGGTCCCTCTGTCTGGGTGTAGCTGTGGACTCTTGCAGGCCTCCAGTTGGGGGTGATTGGAGATTCTGGGCTCCAGTCCCTCCTCCCATCTGACGGGTAAGGGAACGGACACTCTTCTGAACCTAAGGAGAGCCACCTTATTATTAATTTCTTCAAATAGACAAATAGAAAGTGCAACATTGTTCTTTTCTTTTTTGTTTTGTGGTGCTATATCGCTTTCATATCTTAAAGGACATCAAACACCACAAAACAAAATGACTAAGCTCTGTACGTCACAATTACGGACTGTTCGTTTTGCCACATTTGTGGCATCAGATACAAGCCCACACATTTTAAAGTTATCTCTTGGCAAGTAAGTTCATATTAAGTAAAACTGAAAGTTAATCTGTTCTGAAAATAGTAGCTTTCTTGCAGAAGGTGGGCAGCTTTAAAAATTACTGTAAGTGAACCAGTTCCCAATGACAGCTGGAGGGAAATTACCTTCACAGCAGACCTTGAACTCAACAGTTGTTTTGTTTCAGTTGCGGGGAACTTAACTCAGAAATGTAAATTGTGACTTTTAGCTTCATGTGGAGTCTGGCCGACAGTGATTTCAGGAAATAGTTTGCGTTTTTGAGATCAGGAGATAAGCTGAAAAGTCTTCGCCACCAGATGGCACACGTAGCAGAGGTTTTCTTCCACAGTTAGTAGTGAAAGTAAAAACGTGTATGAAAATTAGACTGCCTCTGCTGGGAACGCAATCAGCAAAAACCCACCCTCTGAGGTGCTTGATGCAATCGGAGTGGAGCTTGGTGTTGGACTGTCAACGGCGTTGGTCGATCGGGTGTTCTTCTTGCACTCGAACGCCACCTGATCCTTGCACAGCTTGTGGCAATTCATGCCGCAGTCTGAGCAAACCAAAACAATGCACATGTCAGAGCAGGAAGTTCACCTCACATCAACGAACTGACATCCCACTTCTCAATGAACACTATCTCTTCTGCAAATGCAACTCTCAGACCGGTGCAAGCCTACAGCCGAGCAAACAAATACTTCTTTCAGATCTTCTGCGGGACGGGGGAGGGGGAAATCTGTTGTTCAGAGTACAAGAGTGTTTCTTTTTTCTTTTTTTTTTTTTGTACTTTGTTCCTGTGCTGCAGGGTTCAGTTCGCAAAATGCAACTCAAAAAAACCACAGCTCACCTCACCTGCTCCCCACTACAAAAATGCATGCACCTCTCTGTGTTTCTAAACACGACAGTTAGCCAAAGATAGACACGGTGGAGTGAAACAAGACAGAGATAAAACTTACCCCTGCATCTATATCCTTGTTTGATGACACCCCATAACTGAAAATATGCAAGAAAGAAAACATATAAATGGATGCAACAAAACAGAGAAAATCACCAAGTTTAGTCATGCTATTAAAAACAAATTGTTTTTTTTTTTTTGTAAAGTTTACTTACAAACCCTGAGCAGTTGTCACAAAAAGTGGGTTTCATGTAAGTCGTTTCCTGAAAGTTGTGAACAAAACCCAGGCCCAGTTTGGAGCAGATAACACTGGCTCGCATGAAATAAGCCGTGATCTCCTCTCTGCTTACAAGACCTTTCCTTTAAAACCAAAAAAAAAAAAAAAAAAAGACAAATCCACGAATGATACAGTGTTTAAAAGTAAACATCTTTTAAATTTATTTTCCACATAATTCCTTTTATATGCACATTCTATTCATATCTACACCAACTCATCTACTTCATCTAATATGTTATTAAAAGTAGGAACATGAGCTGCTTGGGTTTTCATGTGACTATTTATAAGGTGGTTTATTGGTTCCTTCTGCATCTATTTTACGCTTCCTGTTGCTATGTTCATCAACAAATACCACTTTTGCTTCCTCTCCTCTCTGAAGGAGAAATGAACCAAAAAAAACAGGGTGCAACCTGTCAAATACCCACTTCTCTTTGTCCATGACACAGAAGGAGAAAGGAAAGCTTGCAGCAATTTTCTCAAAGTCGTCATGAGAAATAAATCCGTTCTGGTCTAGATCGTAGTTCTTAAACACAGACTGTAGAAGACGAGAAGAAAGCACGGTTGTTATAATGATGTCAGCGTGCTTTAGCTGCAGCAGTACACTGCTGAAATGAACGCATGCGGATGTGCAGTTTAAAAAAAGAAGCACTTACATCTACCATCCTCTGCACATGTTTGCTGATGGTTCTAGGATCGGGTTTAGGAGCCACTCCCGAAGCCCAGTCCACATAAACTGGAGGCTTGGAGGGGGTTGCTGGCTATAAAAAAAAAAAAAAAAAAAAAGGTTTATGTATATTGTTAAAAAAATTTAATTGAACAATATTTGACACATATATTATGCTGACATCGAGCAACAATTATACATTTTAGTATTAGCTCCTGGGTGTCTCAGCAGAGAACAGCTAAACAAACACAATGACTGTGCAAACTAATGTGTCCTTTACCAACCAAAAACCTTTATATTTTTTATGAACCAGAGCGATACTATGTGCCTTGGACAAAAACAAAATATATCCAAACTGACAGGTTAACGATCTTTTGTGTGGCAAAGTAACTTTTGGTTGTCAGGCTAAACTAAGATACTAGTGCTCTACAGAGTTATACCCCCCCCACCCCCCAACATAAGATTATTGATTTTCAGGCCAACCTGTTGTCTTCAGTGTTTTCAAAGTAAATTCCTTGGAAATGCAATTTTTTTAAATAAACAATATTCAAACTATGACCAAGAGATCCTACTTAGACTAGCAATCTCCTTTCCTGGATTAAAGTTCCCAAAGGACAGGATGAAGAAATGAAACTGGCTAATATTCTTTTACGTTTATTGGAGTATTTGTAAATTAGTTCGAAGATATGAAGGAAGCTTTAAAAATGTGGAGAAAGCTAGCACAGAAAATGGTTTATGATTAACTAAATCAAGTTCCTTCCATAAACATTTTAGTTCTCAGATCGCAGATCTAAATCCAGCAGAAAATCTGATGACTGTGTCGCACACACCTCCAAAGAGAGTGCAAAGAGCTTTTAAGACATCACCAGTAAGTTCCTGTAGGTTTGACCGTATTTCTAAGTGATGCACCTGAGATTAGCATGAGGTGTCACTCACCGGTGCTTTACAGTTCTTTGGTTCCCGTGCGTAAGACAGCTCATAAATCTCATCCTCAGTATAGTAGAGGTCCAAGGACAACTGTGTGAGAGAACAACATGAGCGCATGAGAGGTAAACAGAAAAGAATGTGCCCCTATGCCAGGATTTCTCCTTGAATTAAATGCTGTGTTAAGGGGAAATTCAGTTTCACAGGACAATCGTTATGTCTCATGGGCATTCTGTCCTTTGAGTGCGAATAAAACGCAGAGATATCACAACAATACAGCAATCTGAACTCGGTCTCATTCACATTCAGCTCGATACCCACACACTCATAGATCATGGGCTCTCATCACACCCACACATAACAAACTGCATGCTGTAACAGGCTCATTTTCATTTATGTATGTGTCTACAACTTAGTGAATCACATCACGCTGCGCAATATTTCACACAGTCTTAATATTCAAAGTTTTGCTGAGAGGTTTGTTACCGTCAACAGATGAACGAGGTCCTTATTTGCGTCCAGTTGGGACGGGATCTGCTGCAGCTGAATGAGCTCGTTAATGTGGTTGTAGAGCGCCTGGAGCTTCTGGACATTCACCTTGTTGTCATCCACATAGTCTGGCATGGCTTCGTTGACTGAAATAAGGTCTTTGAGATGGACACCGAGGATGGGAATTTTAAAACCTGTCACTTTGTTATAAGCTTGTCTGTAGTTGTCATAGTTTCTGCAGGAGGACAGCAGGTCCGTCATCTCGTTTAGTACCTGGGGAATAGATTCAGATGTAAAATACACTACAGTATATTTGAACCTTAAATGTTAAGAAAGAACAATATGATGGACACTAAAAGGGTTTTAGTAATTATTTATATTCTGTACTTTTACTGTCTGTACTTTTGATTTTGCGCAATGACTGCTGGTGGTTAGTACCAGCCCCATGTAAAGACAGCATAGGCAGATGTACATAGCCATTTTTTTTTCATGTTTTTGTCTGAATTTGGTATCTCAGGCCCCATTCACTCCAGATTAAGACATCCCAATGATTTTCAGGATCTCCCTGTCTGTTCAAACATCATTGAATCACAGCATATTCAGAAAACCTCCTTTCAGTGCTTTGTTCTCTCCAAATAGGTTTTTATGCAGCTTTTCCAGATTTACCATAATGCTACCATGATGGCTGTCGTCACTTCACTAGAATGTTTCCTCAACCTGTACGCACAGGCGCCAAAACCTATTTCCCATATGTGGGAAGTTTCTTTCCATCCATCATCAGCTTGGAGGAAACATCACCAGTATTTTCATGAATGTGTCAGGAAAGATGAAACCGAGCCTCCCTGATAGGCTCACACAGTATTTGCTCTTGTGTCTTTCTTGGTCCCATTATTCCAAGACTTCTCTTTGCATTTTTGAACAGCAGAATAATAAAAAATATCTTTACTATCCCTAGTCTTTCAGGGATAGATTGTTTATATATCTGTACAGCTTAAGTTCTGTCATATCCACTTAAATATCAGCCGTTTTAATGAAGAGAACGTGTAAAATCAGCTTCTAAAAGCTCCCAGATCTTAGATTCTGTTTCTGGTTAGTTTTGTTTTTAGATCGGTGCTTCATGAGGTTCCCTACAGACAAGCAGAATCAGTTTTCATTGATTCCCCAAATTGCACATACATGCGTATGTGCAATTTGGGGGTGTGGGCCCTCCTCTCCATCTTGGAGCCCTATTTAATGGGGAGCAGGTGGGATACCAATCTCTGTGCAGAAAATAACCTGAGCATGGTGGATATTATTTTACCACAGCAGGTAATATACTTAGTGTGTTTATTTAACATTTGACAGAGCAGAGCCATTTCTGCGATCGGGCTACTTCACGTCACACACAGGACCCAGATATGCACCATGATAGCAACCACCAATTTCTCACCACAGAAGATTTGAGCTTCCTCAAACAGTAAGCAGACTTTCATGCTCCACAGCACGTAACGGAGAGTGAACCTTAGTTTTACAGCACAGAAGAACTTTATAAGACCCGGCAAGCTCCACGTCATGGTCAATTTTTGAGGTTATGGTGTGGATTTAATCTGATGTTAAAATGCATTTCATGGAACGTTCCTATTTAGAGCTCTAGCTTCTCATTGTCTGGAAGAAATGACATCTTTCAAAGTATGGGAGGATTGCTAATATGTTTTGCTAAGTGTTGGTCAAATTCTTCGGTTGTCCCAGAAAATTCACTCTGTGGCTCCTTTCTTATTTCTTTTGGCAAGGGTTGATTTCTTGATCGTCCTTTATAAAAGAAAATTAGTTAATTGTATGCAGTAATCTTTTCATGCAGCAACATTTAAGGATTTTATAGTCAGTCATGACTCACACTGGCAATTATTATTGTTGTAAAATAACAAAATGTTTTTTATGTTTAATTTCTGTGGTATTTTTAACAAAATGTTGTGGTTAGGCTGCTGTTGTTCCTCTTTGGCAATTTATATAGCAAATACCATGTTTCAGTCATGAACTCTATAAATACAAGAAATATAAAACAACAATTATTTAGACTTTTGACTGTTTTTCAAAGCAGACAATTTCAAAACCAGTTTTTGATGTTAAAAACGTTTTTGCAGCCACACCTCTCTTAAAAAGAGGAACTTTAACTTTATACCTTGAGATTAAGCTACATTATTGTAGTCAAACCCTTAGATGTTAAATGTGGAAAAACATGCTGACTCATGCCTGTGCTCACTGGAGTAGTCATACTGCTTAGAGCAGAAACAGGCAGCAGTCACTAAATGCTGCCATTTTTTTAAATACCAGTTTTTTGTTACATGTGGCCATTTGCTATTGTGGTGAATAACCGTCAAACTGTCTTTGCTAAAACGTGTCTTTAAATTTCTTGTTGGTGTGCCCATATTTTACATCTCTAAATAACTGATCTCGTGCATTTCTCCTCATTTTTGTCTTCCTCACCAGTCAAATCATTGTAGAAATACTTGATTGATTAACAACTAAAATTTAAGCTGCAGACATTGCTATTATTGTTTTTTTTGGGGGTTTTTTTTCTTGGGTGGACACCGTCTGCAGCTTCCTCGTGCTGTCTTTAGCTCTTTTTTTTTTGCATATTTTTATTTTTCAGTCATGGGAATGAATGCCCCTGTTGTGAACTACAACCTGGAAAACTTGCAAAACAGATTAGCAGCTGTGTGATGCGGTAGTAAGTCCATGCAAGAAGAAATTCAACCTCATTGCGCAATGTCACATAAATTCAGCCTAAAGACCGGCGATTTGCATAGTTATTAAATTACAAGTGAGAGCTGTTTTACACAGTTTAGGTTCATGGGAAAACATTTGATCTGCGGCAGTTTTACTTTATGCGCCTTCTTTAAGCATTACCTTGGTTACCTCATTGGGTACATGTGATGTGGTGTCTTTCAGTCTTGATATCGAGCTGTGACAAAGCCCTCCCACCACTGCCATTAGTGTGTTGTAGTTGTGCATAAGATGTAGACACTAGGGGAAAAACACACACACACACACACACACACACACAAAACACACGTATCAGTGAATTCACATCGGCGGATAAAAAACACGCACAATTAAATTTGTTCCAGGTAGCCCTGTTATATAACTCTCAACACTGATGTTACATAAGCCACTTATATTGTTGTCTTTTTCTTGCTGCACACCGATATCTCTCTCTTCTTTGGAAGCCCTTTTTCTCCCTCTTTTCAGTTTTCTAATTTGTGCTGTCACTGAAGCATTATGGTGTGAAATTCGTTTCCACACCCATGGGTTTCGAGGTTGACAGCAATGAGCAGCAGCAGTCTGGTGCATTACTGACAGCGTGAGAGGTCCACCAGAGTACAAGGCTGCCTAACGGCTCCCTGATGCTAGTGTATCACTTCTCAGCAGGCTGCAGGCAGCTTCCCTTTGGAAAGCTTTTAACAAGCTCGGTCTGGTCAGCGACAGTAATCACAAGTCGGTTTTCAATTTTTCAGGACACCAAACTCCTTGCCGTGTTAGTTTCGTTTGATTACTTCAGTTACTTAATATTTTTTTTCTATTTGTTAAACGTTTAGCTCATTAATATAAACAATATCACAAAATATGCTAGACTGATGTTATTATGAAGAATTTGCAGAATACAGTGCCTTTCAAACCCGTGAACCTTTCAACATTTTGCCTCATCATAACCACATGCCTCCCTGTATTTAATCACAGTATGCGACAGACCAGCACAACATGATGTGCACCCACTGTGAAAACGGCATGGAAATTACACATCATTTTCAAAATGATAAATGTGTAGCTCCATCCACTTTTCATTAACCAGTTCATGCTGATGAAAAGCCACCCCACAGCATGATGCTGCCACCACCGTGTTTCATGGTATAGACCACCTGTCAAGGTTAAGGCCCAAATCTGGCCCGCTATAACTATCTATGTGTCTCTTTAAGTAAATAAAATTTCGTCAGTCAAAAAAAAAAAGCCAAGTCAAATAAAGTTCAATATTTAATTTTAAGGAGTATTCACCAAATGCAAAGACAACTGTTTATCAATGTTTTAAAAGTTTGTTAAAGGGTAGCTTTATCTATACATTCTGCCACATTTGTGATCTTGATATGGCAGATACGCTTTCTTGCAACAATTCAAATATCTTGCCACTTTTCCATAAGGGCCACATTTGTCCACCATCTTGCCAATATTCCTACCTGAGGTGTGGATGTCACATAGCAAAGTTCAAAAGCTATTCTTAATCTACCTGTAGCAACTGCGCTGACTTTTTAATGAAATCATTCATGTCATTCATGTTAACAATAGCAGACAGGATGATGCAAAGAGGAAGTGTCTCGAGTTCTGGTACTATAAATGTAGCAGTGGGGGTTGAGTTAACCACTACCTTTGCAACGTGGATAAACTTGGTGAAAACCTCAGCTCTCAGCTGAGCTGTTGGCCGACTCAGCACCATCAGCTGAACCCACTGGGAAATCCCATTGCACAGGGCGATGGAACGCTCCAGCACAGGGATGTCCTTCATGCAGCAGCTTCGAATGTAATTTATATAGTCTACAAACTGACAGAGAGAGAGCAGAGAGAGGACCATCAGTTGCTGTATGGAAACTTTAAGGGATTTCCCACGGGGGGAATTATTTAGGGTTTGCAAAAGAGTATTTTCAATCACGCTAAAGTGTGAAGCATATATAGCCAGAGGGATATTTTAAGCTCAGATGAGTGCACATACTCACTGATATTCTACAGAAGGATTTAAACTCCAGGAAAGTGAGGTGATCAGCCAACTCACTGGGTTCCAGGTGATCGAAAAGAAGAGAAACTTTCCTCTTTTTACTATAGTTAGCTTGAATCTTCTGGCTGGCTTTCCACGACCGTTCTCGTTCATTTCTAAAACACCAACACAACATATCCACATCAGTAAGAGTGAAACAGAGGTGGTAGCTTTAAAAGTGTGAAAACTGCTGCTGATTTAATTAAAAGTACACAGTTCAATCTAGGCCAGACCTACTGCTAGAAGTTTTTAAACCGAGACATTTGACACATTTTTCACATAATTAGTAAATCAAAATGACTAAAATCTCTCCAAATAACAAGCAACTTTGATTTGACTTATTTTCTTGACGGCCATATTCTTAATCTCACTGCATGCCACAAAAAATGTAGCAAATTCCTTTTATGACATTAAATGAACATTAACCGTTTTGTGGATGTCAAATATGAGGAGAATGCAAAGGAGACAAACAGAAGTAGGCCTCATTGTGGAGTAACTTTAAAGGAAAAAGAAGCTGTTTTGTTTTAAACCTTTAGTTAACACTGCTTAAAATTGTGCCACACCCACGGAGAAACTTCAGTCATTTTGTCATGACAGTTGTCTGAAACTAATAGTGAAAATGACAGTATAACCTACTTCCTAATTAATCTGGCTAATAATTATCCGACAACTTTCTGGAATCACAGAGCATTGGAATTTCATTACAAGAGGGTCAGTTTATCCTTAAATGTGGAAAATTAAATTAAATTGAAGACCAAATGATGACGTCATCATTGTCCAGCACACATAGCAGCACACTTAAAACTAACAGACTCTTGATCCTAAAACAGCACCACAAAAGAGAGCTCTGTGGAGAAAAGCTGCTATTTTTTAATATTTTTATTTAAGACATAATTATAATTCATGTCATAGTTAACATCAACTAGTCATGGTTGCTCTAAAGTAATCGGGCTAGAAATGTACTAGTCAGGATGCAGTCACACGCTGCTGGAATTTTGCAGCAACCACAAGGTGAAACTGCTTTCTGTTCCTTGCTCTGGATCGTGACTGATTTCATGACTGCAGCAAACTGACTGGGAGTCGTGTAGGCTTCATGTCGCAGTTGGCCAGCTGGTAAGAAATTAACACTTACATCCATTTGGTCTCTAGGAGAGAGCAAAGATGCTCCTGTCCGTGTTCTCTGAGCAGATCACGAAAGTCGTCCAGGCTGTCGGACAAGCTGTGGGGCAAGCGGAACATCATCCAGAATTCCTGAATCCAATGTCTGCAAGTTAGAAATGGCAACAATGTAACTGATGGAAAACAAGAGTTAATTTTTAATCTGAACCTAGAGGGCACGTGCTACACTGACCTGATGAGGTAGCATATCCTCTGGCATTCTGCTGGCTGATCATTGTCCAGAGCTGTTTTAAAAGTAAGCAGCAGATAAGGAGCTGACAATTTAATTTTGCTTGTTTTTAAATGGAATATACAGATGCCCCAGCATGACAGGTATGTTTTGAGTAAATACTGAGCACACGGATGATTTACCTGCAGGGGATCAAACTCATTAATACAAACTTAGCCCAGTGAACCAAAAGGCAAACACATGTGACATTTGGTCATGTGGGAGGAGGCATCTGTAACTCCAATGAGCATCACCAAATGAATCATTCTGGCATGCAAGGGAACGTGAACAGCAAACTGCACAAAGAAAATACACAACCCATGTCTAAAGCAATGCATAATCACTGAAAGCCATTGTTTGGTGTCAGGACACCGGAGATATTTAAACCAGCAATGTCTGCCCACAGTGTAATTATCGTCTCTGTGCTCTGGATAACCTTCACGTTGCACATGTCGCTTACCCAAACAATACGCCATTGATTTATTTACAGGAAACAGCCACCATTCCATTCTCACACCAATGAGCTTTGCAAAAGTATTCACTGCTTGTGAACTTGCTCACACTCTGCTGCAGAACGCTGCAAGAGCGTCAGCTTGTTTTACAGGGGATTTTATGTGGTAGACTAACTCAAAGTAGGGCACATTTCTGCATTAAAAGTTAAATAATAAATGGATTCCTAATTTTTAAACTAATAAAAATTAAAAAGTATAGAGTGCTTTCGTATTTAGCTTCCTTGAGTCAAAATGTTTATAGAGCCACCTTTTACTGTAATTGCAGCTGCAGGTCCCCAGGGTTAAGTCTTGTCAACTGAATTCTTTGGTGAATCACTCAAGCGCAGTTAGAATGAATAGAGAGCAACTGTCAACATCAATATTCAAGTTAATGACTTTGACTAGGCCATTCTAATGCTTGAATATGCTTTAATAATTACCAATCAATCTCAATTATTCTTGTTGGAAGCTGAATCTCCACCCGAAGGCTCTCCTTGCCTTGTCTTATCAGTTTAGTCACGGATAGTCAGGTTTACAGCTGTGCCATACTCTTTTCATTTTCAGATATCCAAAGCTAGAGAAGCTGTTTTATAACCTAACCCTGCTTTGAATATTGTTTTCCACAACTCTTCCCCTGCAATCTGTGCAGTGGCTCTTGGTCTCTAAGTTGTGTTTTGTCTATTAATATTCTCTAAAAAACCTCTGACACCATCACATAACATTAAAAGGTATATTTTTATTTAACAGCATTAAAATAAAGGAGGCTTCATGCCACATTTTACATATTTTTTTACTTGCAAACCACATTAAAAACAATGCAGCTGTGGCATATTAAGAGATGAATGAAAAATATGGTGTGCGAGTACTTTTTGTAAGTCACTGGCTCTTTATTGAAATCCCATTGAGAAACACGTAAAGGCTAACTACATCATTGGAACGGAAGACACTCGCACGGTTAGGCAGCGATTGGGACAGTCAATGACCCCCCGTGGCTCTTTCTTGATCCTGAATTGATCATTTGTATCTTTTTTGGTCTTTATCCCAGAATGAGAGGGTTTTAAAAAAAAAAAAAACATGTGCGTGTGAACTGATGGAGGGTTTCTGTGATCAGTGGCCTTTTTAAGCAGCAGGGTCTGTGTCTAAATATGGTAGATCAGAGGCAGAGGTAATTAACACCTGAAACCCAAGTAAGGTACTGTTCAGGGGTTTGTGACACCATTGTCTCTTCTTTGAAGAGAAGCTAAAATTATAGGCACTCCACTACCATGAAAAGACAGAAAAAAAATCGTCTTCGGGGTGTGAATGGGTGCAAATGAAAAGAGTCTAATCAAACATATTAAAGGAGACCAACAACAGTCAGGTAGTATCCTCCCTGTTACTGAATGGATGAGGTGCAAGCCTTAGTGAAGCAAAGTTGCTCTGAGAGAAGAAATGAATGCAAAATGGAGTACAGAGGGAGAAAGCAGGCCACTTGCCCATCAAGCTTTACACTGACAGCTGAAAAATCTGAGCCAGGAATGAGCTTGACTGTGCGTTGCTGTTGACAACCGAGCCCTCAGCGGGTCCAGTGAACCGGTCGTATGTTCACTTTTCTGCTCATAACAAGGGTTGTTTGAATCAAGAGACAAAGGCGCAGTGTGCATGCTGCTGGTGGACTGCTAAAGGATATAGATTGATGAGTCTGTCCAGCAGGTCGCTGGAGGACATGAGGAGACGATGCATGGTCAGGGTGATGTTCAGCACGTGGCTGGTCTTCCTCACGCAACCATCTGCATCTGAAAAGAAAAGAAAAAAAGTGCAATCAGCTGAGAGGAGAAGACATTTTATCAGTGACGGAGTATGTAGCAAACCAGCGTCATAGAATTGAGATGTTGCTAAGTTATGCCTATTCTTAAGCCAAATGAGAGAAGAGAGCACACATGTGTGAACAAATTGCTGTCTTACAGATGTCAAAAATATATTTTCCTTTGACTGTCATTTGAAAAACAGAAACAATTTAGGATAGAAATTAAATCCTTTCAAAAAAAAAAAAAACACATCAGTCTATAAGTAATAGTCAAAAATATTTTTTAAACTAAAAGTTATTTCCCCTTTAAAAGAAGTGCTTACATTATCATAACGATATGCTGCACCATCATTTCATTTTCATCTCTTACACTGTGGATTTTGTCATCTTCTGCTAAAACCTTCTAATTTTCTTAGCTTAATCTTGGTTTACTTCCCATCATATACTTTCAGTCACCTTTACCATAACACCATATCATCTTCTGGTTTACTTCACTCACTGCTGCATTTTGCAGAACTAGATCTTCCAGTTAAAAACTAGTTCCTTTCCGACAGGTGACATATCTAACTCACACGGTTCATTAATCATTACAGAACCCTGTAAAAATATTCACTCATTTTAGCTCATTAGAACCACAAACTACAAATCTATTAAAGTGTTTTTTTTTATGTGATACACACAAAGTAATGCATAATGATGAAAGGAGAAAGACTTGATTTCATTTTTTTTCCCCAAGTAAAAAAATATCTGAAAAGTGTGGCATGCATCAGTATTCAGACCCTTCACAGTGTGACTCCTAAATAAAATCAAGTGCAACCAAGTGTTTTAAGAAGTCACCTAATTAAGAGTCCGGATGTGTCAGAATTAATCTCAATATAAATTAGGACAGGGAAATAAACCAATAACAATATATATCGCAATAAACATGTGATCAATATTGATAGATAATATGTCAATAGTTCCACTAAACTCTGATCCCGAACTGCACAGCATTCTGGGGGCGGTAGGCAAAGTAAAGGCTTTATCTGCTCAACTTCTCACGATCTGCTACGCAAGATGGGTGACATAACTAACTCACTCACTTATTTGGTTACCTAGCAACAACCTCTTGAGTAACATGTGCAGCAGCAGTTTCAGGTTTTGCCACAATGCCTCATAATTGCTTAAAAATAATAAACAACGGCATGTAGTGAAAGGAGAAAATGAGTGCAACAGAAAAACAGTAAAACAGGTAAGATCATGACACCGGTATGGCAGTATTTCAGATATTTGAAACAAAAGGCTAATCGATAATTATAATCGATACCCTACCAATATGAAATCCTTATATTCTGATAAAAATTGTTTAGCTATATCAGCCAGCCCTAGAATAAATTCAGCACCTTTGTGTCAACCTCTGACATTTGTTAAAGAACATTTGTCAACAAACACCATCATGACGCTCAAGGAACACAGCATATTGGTCAGGGGTCAAGTTGTGGAGGAGATTAAAAAAAAAACAGCATCACAAGTTTTAAATGTGTCACACAACATTATTTAATCTATCATTAGAGACTTGAAAGAGAATTACGTTGGTGCAAATCCTCAAAAGCTGTCAGGCTAAACTGAGCTGTGCAGTACTGAGCTCATGGTAACATGGTAACTGTGGAGCAGCTGCAGAGATTCACAGCTTAGTGGGAGAATCAGTTGATAGGGAAGCACGAGTCGTGCACTCCACAAATCTGCTCTTTATACGGAAGAGGCAATAGGAAAGAAAATTTTTAAAGAAAGCCAAAAGAAGTTGAGTTTAAAAGTTTAAACGGTGGATGTGTGAATGTGCGCTCGACACGGAAGGACAAAATTTAACTTTCTAACATACATGCAAAATACTATGTACGGAAGAAAACCAACTATGAATACAAATGGACATCACAGTATCTAGTGTTTATTTCTAAAAAAAATAAATAAATAAATAGAAAAATAAAATGCATTACATTGTAGGGTTTCTCTGCTGTGGGAGAAGGAGGATTAATAATTCCTTAAAAATAAAACCAAAACAAAACATTACTGGTAATTACAGTATTTCTAAATCTGCATTGGTATATAAATCTTAAATTAAACATTTGCCATGTCTGCGGCAAAAAATGCATTGATATAATTGCTGTGAACTTTATACATGTTTTGTGTATACTTCATTATTTGACTCAAGAACTAATGACTTACATGAAAGTTGTTCTTTTTAGATCAGATTGACATGCAAATAATTTGACCACAAAACTCAACGTCAACCTCAGTTTTAACAACATAATCATTCTAGAAGTTATAGGCAAAAATTAGATTGATTATTAAGTATTTGGAACTGGAAAAAAACTTTGACAGGCTTCTTTGTCAAAACCTTTAACTGGAAGGTTAAATAGCTTTGTATAAATTTGTGTGACAACAGGTTGAAAAAAGATTTACCGCGAAAAAGAAAATTTCTTTCCACCAGTGCAAACACTGTTTCACCCAGTTACTCGAACTGGGTAAAACAACAATTCATACACATGCTTTAGTCATACTATCCACAGACCCTGCAGCGGAAGGTTTACCTTTTCCTCTGATTGTGTGAACCTCTGATGCTTGCCTGTCTCACTACCTTTTTCACTTCCTTTTTCCTTGCATGAGCAGAACTTCCTCCCTTTGTGAACAGACCACCTTTCCTTATCTTGACTGTGAGCTACAGCTGACATCTTGAGACGCGCATAGACAAAGCGATTCTTTCCCAGCCACAACATAGCATTAGACTGCATGTGAACAAAACATGACACGATTTCATAAAAAAAATAAAAATAAAAAAATAAAAAAAAAAATCGTTGCAGTGTCTTGCTTAAGACACTGCAGAACACAGCATATCTTCAGGAAATCTTCAAACCGCTAAAACAGGGAATTAGAGGTTAACCACATAGAGTCTGTTTACTGGGAAAATCATTTATATACTGTGGGAATTTTTCACCCTTGTTCTCTACAACTTTATAATCAGAAGTCTGTAGAAATGGAAAAATCTAGAGAACAAGCTCGAATAAAAAGCTTTGCAGCTCCCTTGGGACCATCAAGGCCATCAGACAACTGAGGGGGCCACGTTTAAACCATATTACCTTGAAAATACCTCAGACACCATGGCAACATGCTTTCTTATCTTTGTTATCTGTAAGCAACTAACCACTCCTGCTGCAGCTGACTAATCTAGCCCGCCATATCCTACATCGGCTGTGTTTCTGTTAGTAACACGCGGCTGCTACCGTCTAAACCAAGCGAGGGGATGATGACCTCATCCATCGAGTTATTGAGAAAGTAAAAGAGATTAATTAAATGATTTCTCAGTTTCAAATGATGTAACTGATGGACAGCTTCAGTGTATTCAAACGGTTGCATTTCTGACAGGTTCTTCTGCCCAAACAAAATTATTAGAAGCTTGTTTTTCTATAGCTATCACTTCACAAAGAAATCAGCTGCAGTGTCGGATCTACAACAGGATGTCATGACTTTATCTGGTAAACAATTGCTTCACAGCATTCCAACCACCAACACTCCCTGTGCAGGGTTAATTGCAGGAGGAAATCCTTTCTGGACCGTCTGTTAGTGATGGGAACATTAGGAAAGCTGCCGCCCAGCAAGTTGGAACCACGTGATACTGGTTGGTGATAAACACTAAGGAGCGCACGCTCTGACTGGCTCGCTTTTAAGGTTATCTTAAACATTCATCAGCCGCTCCAAACCTGCGTGTTTGCACTTTTCCTTGTTTTGAAAGAGGCTATCAGATGGGATGATCCCTTTGTTTTGTTTTGGTTCAAGTAAGTGGGAAAAAGGATATATTTGTGCTCTGAACAAAAATTCTGTGATCAGACAAGATGATGTGAACACCTTAAATACATTTTCAAACTTTTATATCTAAAATGTGGCAATTTATTGCACCCAAAAGTAAAGCAAGTACTGTTTATTTATTCCTTTTTTGTACTGAATAAGTTTTGTCAATTACATTAAAAGCAATTTTTTAAATACTTTTTAAGTCAAAACTGCTTCAGAAGCTGCTGGGGTAGATTTGAATTAAAATTATCTTCCTCCAATTAAGATGACAAACTCTGAGAATTTTAAATTGAGAAAAATAAATTATAATTGTATATACAAAGAAGAAATAATCAGCTGAAATATATTTAAAACACTTATCAGTTGCAAGAATGAAAAACATAAACTATTGTTTTGTATTAGTGTTTGCACAAAACACAACCACTTGTCTTTTTTATTTTGATAATTACTAATACTTTGTATAGATTAATTACCTTAAAATTACTGAAATAATATTGCACAATAAACACCAATCAAACTTTACCTGGCTAATACTAATTTCTGGTTTCCATTAAAACTCGGCCTACTTATTTCTATTTTATTTTTTTTTTCAAAGGACCCTAAATACAAAAAGGAAAATAATGTGCTGCAGATTTCCTGTCAGAGGTTGAATTATTTTGATTCCAACAGAAAATAAAGGAATTACATTTTCCCCATATATGCATAAAGGAATAGGCCCCTAAACTTTATCAGATTTTCTTTAAATACACTAAAAAGTTACATACATGTACAAGGTACTGATTGATTAATTTACAAACGATAATGGTGGAAGTTCTTAGTTTTAATGCATTTAATAAACAGGGAAAACCATTCAGATATTTCGATATTTAAATCACAGATCAGTCGACAAAGGGAAAATATGAATATTCTGGGATTTTCTTGGTCAATTTCTAATCATGAGTAGACAGAGTTTAAGTAACCTGCTTACAATAAAAAATAATACATATTTTACCCAATATAGATGACTTTTATTCTCATGACCTCACTCTCCAATAATTCTCTAATAAGCTCAGCTGACACATATGTATCAGACCAAAATTTGATTAATTCTAATGAGAGTAATGCAGCATCGCCCTTCCCCCTGCTGCTGAGCACTGCCAGTCAGATGGGTAAAACCCAGCCAGCAAAGCGTTATTTTTTCCAACAATTAAAAAAACCCAACGGTTTATAAATTCATATCATAAATTCTTCTAGTCTTGAAAACCACAGACAATCATATCATGGAAACCAGAGAAGCGCCACCCATCTGTTTCATTAAGGAAACACTGTTTAAAACTACAGCTTTAAGTAAGCAGCAGGACTGCTACCTGAGCAGATAGCCTGACTAATTAGGCAGCTAATATCCTCCTGACATACTACTGTTATTCTATAAAGAAAAGGATAGACAAAAAGGCATAATTTTTTTACCCAACATGTCAATTCACTGGTAACATGTTCATTCTACGTTTGCTGTTTTTTCCTTTTTTTTTTTTTTACTGAAATCAAAGAAACAATAAATAAGGATTATCAATATATAATATAATAATATATCATTATTAGAATCATAATGTTTTGATTTGCAACATCAGGAATATTTGTCACTTTTCTGTTTTAACTAAATTAGGACATGTTGTACATCTTTATTTTTAAATTACATCTTTATTTTTAAATTACATGTTAATACCCAGAGGCCTTGAAGTTTTTGTTCAAGCTTGCTATACATTGAGAATCACATACCAGCATTAACAGCTTTCTTGTGAATGGAAAACAATTCCCAGCTTGCTTTTCACAGATTTCCTTTTTCTGATAACTACAGCACAAGGACAATCTCACATTTTCTCTTTTAAAGAAACAGGCTCTCGTGCATTTTGTGAGCGAACAGCTCAGCTCGTGGTGCTGTGGGGGTCTGAGGGGAGTGATGATGCCAGCCATTGATCCACACCTCGCAGCGTTCCTGCATTTCAAAGGTTGGTAGGCATCTGAGGGCTACAGTTCAGGGAGCTGACCTTTCAGTTTGGCCAAGCTTGAAGCTCTTCTAATGGTAATCTTTTAAACTGTGCTTGCGTGTGCTCTCACATTTGAAAAAAAAAAGGTGGCAGGACTTGTGGACTGTGGGGGGGTTCATATGTGATGTGAGTCAAGAGCAACCGATGTGTTTGCCATTTTATCAAGAAAAGCCATTTAAGGAAAACCCCGACCATAATATACTGCACAAACAGATTATATCCTGTGTAGAGATATAAACATTTTTTTTTCGTAAACATGTAACATGTTAGGATCTAACATGTTACTAATCTATAAGTCTTTCCATACAGCTTCACTGATAAATTCTCTCTCCCTGATAAACCTGATAAGAGAGGACGGCTGTTATTACAGCCCACTTCTTCTTTTTCTGCAGATAAATGCAGTTATGAAATGTCATTTAATGTGCAGCCCATCGTAGCACATCTCCACTGCTTTTGCTGCATTTGCGTAACCAGGCAACGGCCATCTGAAAGCTGTCTCTTCAGAGACACAATCACCATAACTCTGAGAGCACTCCAGACAACTTGATTGAGACAACGATCTTTGACTGATCCAACGGCAGTCTACGCAATCACCACTGTGTCTTTTTTTGGGGGGGTACAGTAAATCCTCTTTACAACCATGTGATGGACGTAATGCATGAATGGTGCCTGGAGCAAGCTGACCCTTTCCTCTCCAACACCTCCAATCTCTGAGCACAAAACTTCTTCCCCTTTTCTCAAAAGCCTTCTCACTTCTGTGAGTCATTTTAAAAAACATTATGATGGTGGAATTTTATAATATAGTCACAACTCTCTCCACGGATATTGCATAATATCTGTGGATATCATACATGCTGCCACAATTTTTATCATTACTTGTATGAACATCATCACTTAGATACTATTCTTTTGAGATTAAAATAGAAGTCCAAATTAAATTGTCTAAAAGTGAGATACAATGTACTAAAAGAACATTTAACATGTAACAAAAAACAAAATGCAAGTTAAAAACTAAGCTTTTAATCCTATAAATATTGAAATATATTAGTTTATATAACAACATTCTGAAATTCTTTTAACCAAGCCAAATTGTTTATAACAGTACTTAACCACCAATTCTGTGATTTCAGTCACTGAATAGTAATTGAAATCCCAGCTTTCATTCTCTCTTTCAAAATGGATATTTGTAAATGTATGGCTTAGAAATCTAAAGAAACTCCTATTATGAGAAAATGAAAAAAGTAAAGCCTGAAATGTTATAAAAAAGATAAGAAAACAATATATTAGTATCAATTTTGAAAAATGAAATCTTGATCAGTTTTTATTTAAATGTGAAAGCTTTGAGGTTGGAAAGCCTCCCTACTAATGTTTAGGTCTCTCCACAGACATTTCAGAGTCAAACCAAGAGAGGAACTCATAAGAAATTTATTGACCAAATAAAATATTTCTTAAAAAAACTTACCAAAACTCTTTACTTTGCCATTAAACTAAGCACTCTGGATGGTGTTCGAGTTTATGGTTAAATTCAAACGATCACAAAATATTATATAATTGTCAAAAAATATTTACCTTATTACTTTGCATTGTATTCTGACATATTCCACAATTGTGCTCTAATATTATAATCTCTGTCATGTGAGTGTTTGATTCCACTTCTGGTGAAGTCTAACCCCGTGTAAGGTGTGACCTCTTGTTCTGACGTCACGCAATCCAAGTAAAGATGGCTGACAGCACTGAAAAACGGATTAGAGATTACATTTTTTGTCAGGTATTTTGAGAGACGTTTAAACAAGAATTCACATCAACGTAAGTTTCATGTTTGACTCACCATTTTTCCAAACATTTGTCATTTTCTTTTAGTAATTTTGGCTAAAAAGAACTATGCAACCATTTTTCACAATCAAACCACCCTACAATGACTTGAATACAGGCCTAACCACTGGATTTTACTGAAACTACATTCAAACAAATATCATCTAACAAAGCAAATCAAACCCAGTCAGTAGGCAGCAAACAAACAAACAAAAAAAAAAGAACAATTGCTTCAGCTTTGGGCATTCAAGTCATCAATCTTCATCACAAAACCTTCAAACACTCCCAATTCTCCCATTCAACTTCCCAGTTGGGTGTAGCTAAAGGCTTGCCTTGCTGAAGGCTTAGAAAATGACAGCTAAACTGGTTCACCTCATGTGGGTGCAGTTTGATTGACCATAAACACAGCATTGCTTCTTGAAAACCAATAAAAATGGGGGAAATCATCTCAAATTGTGGGTTAGGGAAAAAGGAGGCAAAAATGCAGAAGGTTCCTACGTCAAACAGCTAAACAGGTCTCCCATTTGAGAGCAGCAGGCACTGCCCATTGAACGTAAATGCAAATCAGAAATGGAAAACTCATTCATGGCCATTTTCCACATTCCTACTTCTGATGGTATAGTTTTCAACATCAAACAAAATCAAATTAATGGCGGCAAAACAAATGTAGGAGAAATAAAGCAATGCTTTAAACTTAAAGCTCAGAAATGAGGTGTAAAAGAAAGACTGCTTCTGCCCAAAATAATAATAAAAAAAATTGTAACCATTGTTCCTCCACAACAATCTACCAAAAACATATCCGGTCTGTTACGTTAAGGCGGGATATCAAACTCTAGAACACAAACCAGTAATAATCAGCATGGACTTACCAAACAACTCCAGACAAGCCTGGATGAGTTCTTCCCAGCTTGCTTTGGTGAGATGTCCCAGAGACATTACTGATTTATTTGGAATGATCGGGGATGAGACGGGTTTGTGGAACCTGTGAGGACGGCGAGGAGGAGAAACTCTAGACCTGTTGGGAGTATATCCTGGAGTCACCCTCCTTGGAGAGAAAAACAAAAGAAAAACAAGTGTAAAGAGGACTTCCTAAAGTTGAATCTTGCCATCTTATCTATAGCGTGAATGGACATTAATTACAAACAATAAAAATGTTACGAATAAGTACATGTGTTGGCTTGTGGGGCAGAGGTCAAGATAGGTGAGTGTAAATTTAAAATGTGATTGTCATTCTTTTGTGTTTTTCACATAATTTTATCACAAAAACACTGCTGGTCAAGAACAAATTTAATAAACAGTCTATGTATAATTAAGACAAGTCTGGATGAGAACAAGATTTCATTTTATCTGCTAACAAGTTGAGGTATGGAGGGTGTCAGAATTTGAGAAAATTGGCAGCATTTTTATATCTTCCTACCAGGTGATTTTATGTTGAAATTCAAACCAAACTCAGATTTCTGCTTTTCTTATCCTAAATTGCGTTTGTGTGTATTTTAGAGCCTAAATGTAAATAGCTCTTATTTTATTATTTTCTTTTGTTTTGTTATCTTTTAGCACTGCTTTGTGATGTCAAAACCCAGGTATCAAACGATGCGAAGACCTTAGTGGACACCTGATGTTATTTTTTCAAATATGGTTTGCTTCAGATTCTCCCGTAAGTTGTTCTAATTTCCTTCATTTAAATCTGGGCAGTACCAAATGAGAGCAGACATCCAGTTAGTTCAAAATCTAAGATGACCAGTAAATATGGAATAAGTTTCAAGTCCGGTATAACCAAGCAATCCAGACTGACGCACAGATCTGAGGCTTTAGCTGTGCGTAAAGACGCTGGGAAAACATTCCCCTTCTGTTTTAGGGACATCTTAAGCAGCTCTTCCAAGCTTCGATAACGAAAAAAACAAAAGATGTTTTATGCTTTGTGGTAGAAAGCCTAAAATCCAGACAGTTGTCGGAGAAAAGACCTCCAGAAACTTCTCTGTAATGGTTTCTAAATAAGAGACTGAACTTACATATCGTCTGTCCCCTTTTCGTCTGCCGTTATGCTTTCGTTTTGGTTCTCCTTTGACTGACATCCCATGGCGAGGTACTGGGCGACCAGCGGCTCAACCAAGCTGTCCATCTGCGTCCTCCTAGGTGGGAGCATTTCATCGCTCAGCTCGGTTCGGCTCGGTGCTCCTCCGCGGTCTCAATAGCATTGTGCTGACTCGTCAATGAACATTACACAATTAAGATTCACCCAGCCTGTCAGAGAGTGGGCGGCCGCTCTGCTGTCGGGCATGTCACTCACCGACTTTCAACGGTCTCTCTCTCTTTCTCTCTCTCTTTCTCTATTTCTCTCTCATTGGTTATTTTCCCTTGAGTCAGTCGTCATGTTCTAACAGGTTTATATCCTTCTGAACAAGTTCAAACAAGCGAACTGCTCAAGGTTGCTCCAACAAAATATAGACTCCCATTGTTTTGCGGTTCAGCCAGAAGTGCTGCGCATTTGATTATACAGAGCCTTGCAAAAGCATTCATGCCTCATTGGGATTTTTCCCGTTGGGTCACGTCATCCACAAACTTCAAAGCATTTCATTGGGATTGTACGCAATGAAACAACACAAACCGGTGCATGATTGTGAATGGAAAAGAGATGACTCACAGTTTATTATTTTTCTTGTAAATAAGATTGTTTTATGAGTGTGGTGCGCATTGAGTGGATTTAGAACAGATGTTTCAGGCTGCACTTTTAAAAAACTAATTTCAATCCACTTATCTATGATCCTGTTCGATTTTAGGTCATTATTCAGGTTCAGGAAAGTTTTTACCTAAGGAGATTGCAGACTTTCACATGAAAGATTCTGAGCATGCATGTGGCGACTGTGGAGAGGAACAACTTCCCATTGACAAAGAAGAAACCTCCAGCAGAACCTGGCTCAGTGCAAGCAGCCCTTGCCATCACAAAACTGTGAGCATATACACAAGAGGAAACAGAAGAACTGATGTAGGAGTACTTTCTATGTTTAAAAAAAGTAAATAGGAGATGGAGAACTTTTAGTTGTTGGCAGCGGTATCTCAAGTATCACAGCTAAACCAGATGTAGCTTCTACGGAGAGAAAAGATGGATGGATGGATGGATGGATGGATGGATGGATGGATGGATGGATGGAT
>NW_006799969.1:2657219-2701630 GCF_000485575.1 Poecilia formosa | reverse complement strand
TGGATGGATGGATGGATGGATGGATGGATGGATGGATGGATGGATGGATGGATGGATGGATGGATGGATGGATGGATGGATGGATGGATGGATGTTTTATTACACTTCTTCCTCAAAGAAAAATATGTTTCCTGCACAAGACAAACTTTCCAAATTCTTAGAGCAAACAAGAAACTCAGACATGATAAAATGCTGTTTTCACTTAATTTCAAAAGCATAGTAATTGTGTCAAACTTCACCTAATCAAATTCTTATTTCATTTGCTTAAAGCTTTTTTTTTTTTGCTGACTGCAGAGAACACATCCAATTCCCAATTTTGTCGGTGAACAAGTTAAATTTAAGCACATACAACTAGTTTCGGTGATATACTACCACCAAGTCCATAGCATGCAAAAGAGAATCAAAATGGTTAAAAATACACCAGCTGTTTTCTTTGGTTTTTAACCAAGTAAGGGTGTGTAAAAAAAAAAGAAAATCTAAAGCTTTTTGGGGGACTTGTCTTTCCACAAGTTGTGTTGGCCCCACCTTTGAAATCAAAATTCCACCTACGTCTGAGGGTTCAGATATAAACACATTATTCTGGAAAATTTGTGTGATGTCATCTCTCCTTTGGTTTATCCAAACTTTATATTTGTTCAGTTGGAACGTCAGGAAAGGGTGGATCTTCCTTTAAAGATAAAATAAAAAAAAAGCTGCAAGTTCCGCTGTAGCTTGCGCTACATCTATCACGTTCGAGATAAATGAATTGTGATTTTTTTTTTTTTCAGGGATGTTATTCAACTTATTTTAGAAACAAAATAACTGTTTGTCAGTCATTTAAGCTTATTGGTTTCCACTGATATTTGGGCAAACAATAAAATAAAAAAAAATACTCAATAGCCATATTAAGCTTATGAGTTATTTATCTTCTATACCGAATAATATAAACAGCCACATAAAAAAAGGTTACATTTATCTTAAACACCTAGACATTTACTTTTGTTTCCTCAATTTTTTGAGTCTCTTGCTGGCTTCAGGGTATAAATACATGGCCTTAAACTGCATATGTTTCATGCCACTGAATGCTATTATGCCATCTTGAATGGAGATAATTGCATCTTTGTGACAAGCAAAAGAGAACAACTGCACAGTGACAAAAAGATGACAGATCTGGACATCAACACCATCCTTTCATCCAAAGTCTTTATTCGTTTTGTTTTTAGATGACCACCAGCCTGAGTTCATATTTTTTTCCCCCTGGAAAGTTGAAGTCATATTTTCAGCTATCTGTTTTTGATGAGATTGTATGTTTCTCTCTTGTCCCTGTGTCACAGTTGTTCTGAGTGATACCTTGAACCTGCACCCAAGTGCCACTGACTTCATTTTTCCTTCTTTGTTTGTTTTCTCGCTCTCTGATATTAAGTCTTGAAGAACTATATTACCTAAGATTACATGAGGGAACTGGAAACAATACTCTGTTTTATTATTTGTTTAATCAGCTGATTCTCCTTCAGGCTGACAGGAAAGAAAACTCTTAGTAACAAGCTTTTCAGTGTGAAATGCCTGTTTATATACCTTTTGTAATCTGGAGGTAATTGTACACTCTGAAATAATGTGTTGTTTTACATCTTCTGCATTTTGTGTATAGATATATTTTGCATATAAATACAGGACGTTGTTAAAATCTGCATGCAATTACTTCACATTTACTACCTTCTAACGTAAAACTGAAATTTGCATGAGTTTTGAATAGAGTGAATCAGAGAGACTTTGGACTGACAGCAAGCAGCTCAGTGCTTGAGATAAGGTCACCCCCTTGTGGAGGAAATACAGTTTAAACTCTTGCTTCTTTCAGCAAGAATTGTCATTAATTTTTGCTGGAATGTATGTCGTGTTCATGTAATAGAAAAAAAAAAAAAAAAAAAGGAAAAAGAAACCGTGTCTTTATACCCAGGCCTGTACTGAAGAGGATGTGGGCTAGAGCCTTGTGGTGGTGCCTACACACGTTTCTTTGTAAAAGTTAATTATAACTAGTCACTCAATACATCATTTTAGGCTGCTAAAAAAAAGAAAAAAATATTTTCAAAACATCCTTGATCTTTTCTGACATATTTATTATGAAAATATCATACATCTTGGGCGTTACAGTTACTGTTAGGGGACTAATGATGCATCTAACTCATGGTGGATACAAATATTTATTTATCTATTTATTTATTTATTTATTTATTTATTTATTTATTTATTTACTAAAATGTTGACACTTTGAAACAATTGTTACCACTTTATTTATTTATTTACTAGATTAATTTTTAGAATATTATTTATTTTTATTATGTTATCTAGATTTTATTTATTTAGTTATTTTTATTTATTTATTTCTACATGAATTGTCACATGTGGAAATACGTTTAACCCTTTGTTTATATGTTGAAGTGACTGACTTCTGGCTCTTCAAAGTACTGTAACACATATACCTAAATAATTGTCCATAATTGTCATATTACTATTATTACTATTTACTAATCAATTTTATTTTCCACTCGTTTTTTATGAGTTTTAGGAATTCCGAGTCGTTTTGAACGCAACTTGACCTCTGCGGCGCTGCGCGCTTAAGCCATTAGCATACGTTTGGTAAGTGAGTGTTAGCAGAGCTAGCTGGTCTTTGGAAGCAACAACTGTCCATTTCTGGCCAACTAATTACCCAATTGCACTTTCAAGATGGTTCTCGACGACGCCCAGTTCATTTCATTTCTGAAAGGAAAACGCGTTAAACTGACTCTGAAGACTTCTTCGTACTTTGGCGTCGTCTTACGCATCAACTCAAACAAGACGCTGGTTTTGGCAGACGGTCAGCTACTGTTTACGACCCCACCAATTCACATTTACTCGATGAGTATGGCATTACTTTAACTTTTTTGAGGTTATATTTGTTCCAGTGAGTGGCAGTAATGGATGCAAATATCCGGGAACTAAACTCTTCTTTGGACGCGAGATTGTGAACGGTGAGTACTCTAAAGGTCAGAAAGTGTTGTCATTTTGCTGTCGGCAAACATCTAATTGTTTTGTGTAATTAAATCACAAGTTGAATTCGCCAACGAAGAAAACGATGACAGGTGAGTAGGCTATCTCGATGCAGCTCAATAAATGAAAAATACATTTATCTATTTCTTTACGTTCATAAAGTGAAACTTATAAATTATATGTCGATTCATTTCGACTGCTTATTTATGTTTATTTCGATAGTTGCGGCTAACCGATAAATACCACCTAAAAATGGACTATTAAACGAGACGAAAAAAAAACAAAAACATTGTTACAGAAATTGCATTTTATGACTTACACAAATACGGAGAAGACCATTAACTTGATAGTTGTCCAGTAACCAGTCTATAGTGTCCTCCCCAAGCAGTTTAAGGCACAAAGGTTCATTGCAAAACAAAGTGGTTGCTATGCTGTACCCAAGCTTTTTTGTGGAAAAGTGTCTGGAAAAAGCAAGTTGTGCAACAGCCACAGACTGGTTACCTCAATGCCATTCAGCATGAGCAGTTAATTTATGCAAAAAGAGCCCAGACATAAATGAAGAGCATGGGTACAGTTGGTGAATGTATTATTTTCACTAGTCTTTTTTTTTGTATGATGTTTACTGATATTTTGTAAAATGTACAATTTCTGTAGAAAATTTATAATTTGAGTTCTATTAGCATAAGAACTCAAATTCCCTTTTTATAGATGTGGTACTTTATTGAAATGTACTTGAAGATTATAAAAAAATGGAATCTGTAATGTGGCAATTTATGGTGGGATAAATAAAAATGTTTCCCAGGAAAATTACTCAGGATGTGCCTGAAAAACACCTGGATGTAGAGAAGTTTCAGCCATACAGAAAGTTAATGACATTAGGTGAGTTTATTTTATTTAAATAATCCCACATTCAAGCAAACTTTCTAAGCTTAGTCACTTTTGAGGGGATCCCCATTTCCAGATGACGATGAAGACGAAGCGGAATGCATCAACTTTGTGGTCATAGATGAGATCCATGAGAAGTTTGGACCTGCTGTAAGTTTACTTACTTTCTTTTTAGTATTAAAACACTGAACACATAAAATTATGACCACTGGAAGGTGAAGCCATTATTTTCATATAAGCATATTTTCATTGTGGCACCTGCTCTGGGGGAGGGCAGCAGATACTAATTGAACATCTTCCTCAGGGCAGTTTGTTAAAGCTGTTGAACTGGGCAAGTGTGAGGATTTGAGCAAACTTGTAACGGCTAGACGACTCACTCGGTTAGAGGGGGAAACGGCTTTTTTGAGATTGTATCATGTTATAAAATTACTAACTGCTAACATCTCGTGGCAAAATACAATAATGCAATTTTGGGGAGTTTATTGGAGTTTGTGCCTTGACAGGTTAGGACTGTTTTCTCAATAACGGGGGTAACAGCACGTTGTTAGACAGGTCATAATGTCATGCTTGATTGTAAGTCATAAGTGTTATTTCCAATGTGCCGATAGAAATGTTAAGTGTCAGGCTCGTTGGTGTAGGTGATGCACATCAAGAAGCAGCATGTGATTGGTGTCGGAGGTGAAGGAGTTGAGCTCTTCAAAAATGGAAGATTATGTTGGCTGATGGTGAGAAAATCTGAATTCTTTTGGGGGTTTTTTAAAAGATTTTTTTCATTTTCTCACAAATATTTTAAATGCAATTGCTTCAGATTGCCACTAAAAACAAGGTGTACTTGTTTGATATCCTTCTGCTTGGAGCGCTGGCCTTTAAGAATGGTCTCTCCATGATCCTCGAAACTAAACACATACTGAAGGTGAGTTTTATGTGAACAATAGAACCCAAAGTTACTCAGAGACAAACCGTATCCTGCCATCTTTGCTCATTTGACATCTTTTCAGGTCATTCATGACTGTAGAGCCATTGCTGGAAGTCTGGCAGCTCAGTTCAAGGTGAAACTAACCAATGTATTTGACACACAGGTAAGTACATGTGACCAAATTTTAAATTAATGTATTGTTCACTTTTATCAGTATTTCAGTGTAAGGAGAGAATAGATTTTAAGTGTTTAATTTTTATTTACTTTTAATGATTGTCCTCACAGCTGATGAAAACTCACAAGTCAGTTTCTCAGAAAATTTCAGTATGTAAGAAATGTATGTAAAGTATGTATGTTTCAGTTTTAAAATTCTTACTACATTGTCTAATCCTGTTTAATATCCTAATGTAAATTAGTTTGGGAATTTTATTTTTTGAGTAAACACTTTAATTATATCACTCTGTAGAAAATTTGAAAGATTATAACAATTGTATTTGCTTCAAGTCTGTTCATTTTGTAATCCGTGTTTTGTCTGGCTTGTGTGTCTTTCTGATGATGTTTGATTCATGTTTGATTTTCCATTTTTATTTCAATTGATCTAAAGGTGGCAGATGCCATGTGCTTCTACACGAAAACGGGCGGCTTCCTTCCTGACAGAGTCAGCACTCTCCCAGAGGTAGTAAGTCTGCATCTGAAAGTGCCTTCCTCCAGGCTGTCATCTCTTCATGTGAGGTCAAAACTCACCAAGGTACAGCGTTTATTCTCCTCGTTTTATTCAGTGTCTCCTCCAATAGGGCAACCATTTAAACCACATCGCAAATATATTTTAGTCTTATATTGTACTATTAAAATTAAACCTGGTATTAGAAACAGATAATGAACCACCCAACATGTCTTGTTGCATTTACCACTTCAAAGTTTGGTAGACGATTTTTTTTGTTTTTCCGTTCAGGCTTTTGTTAATTGAACTTGGTTCGATCCAGTTGGTAACCCATTTTGAGTTCTCAGAAGCTTAGAGTTTAAGTTATGCATTTTATGTTTATAAAGTGCTATAATGATACGGCAGACCATATGGTTGTGCTGCAGGAGGTATTTTATGTGAAACAAATATATTCTGTAAGACGTTCAATTGATTTACCATTTTATTGTATCAAGAGGATCAATGAAGTCAGAACAGTCAATAACTAGAATTTTGTGTAGAAGTAATTTGTTTGGATTATTATCTATTTAATAGGAAGAAATGGATATGTGGTACAAGCGGCCTTGCCCTGTACCGCTCCTGAAGGTGATGACGTTATCTGTGATCCATCTGAAGCCTCTCAGACTGGTACTGCTGGACACACTGATGACCGACTACATGATCCTGGTGGATTCGTACCTCAAGAGTAACCTCGATAAACCCGACGGACTGGAGCATGTCACTATGGTCAGTCATTCAGAACCAAAAACTGACACAGATGTGAAAAAAAAAAATGACTCTACACTTATTGCAGCACAAAAAGCAATAGTGAGCAATGTATAAAGTTAGCTGCTACTTGATGTGATAAAGGTCTTTGTTATCCATAGATATAGTTTTGGGCAGATTTTGGGCAAAGTCCAAAATCTGTCTAAAGGTATACTCTAGAAATAAATCATGATCTGCTGTTTAAACTGGAGTGTTAAACTGAGAAACCGGAAAGTATAGGTGGTTTTTTTGTTGGTGAATCTCATTTCTGTCTATTCATAGTGTCAGTAACGCATATTTGTACATTAATAAGTAAATTTACCTGTTTGCATTCACAGGAAAACGTGCTGGAGTTGCCTAAAGAGCTCAGGAAGCTGGATGAAATGCGCCGTGAGCGGCAGGAATGGGCTTGCAATTGTTACCCTGTGACAGAGCGAGGCCTGCTGGCTCGCTTCAACCCGTATCCTAAGTCACAAACCACACCTGATGCTGATGGCCACAGCGGTACACAGCCTGACTCCTTGGAAGCTGGAACTCCAGCACCACATCCATCACCAAAAGTGGATAAAAATACTTCCCTTACCACAAGATTAGACAAAGAAAGCAATCAGATGCAAGCGCATGTGATGGGAAGGGGGATGCTGTTGGGGAAAGAGCAGTCATCTGTCCCAAGCTTCCTGTCAAGTGGAAGAGGTTTCCTTCTCCAGAAAGCACAGTCTCAGATTCCTGAAGAGGGCGCTGGTGGCATGAAAAGGCAGGAGATGGCTCTCGGAGCCAACAGCTCTACACTCACCAAACCTGGCTCCAATAATGACGAATCTCCCAAAAACACTTGTGATTTGGGAGAACATCCTTCTCCACCCTACCCGTCCATCTCCTCACTAATCCAATCATTTCGGTCCTTCAGAAATTAAGAGTCGGGCTGTAAAACCAAAACCCAAAGCTTTACGTACACTGGTTGGTTCATGCTGTGTAATTTTTCTGACCACTAGATGGCAGCAGACGTTCTTTTACAAAAGTACCTTGTAAGCCTTTCTGAGAAGCTTAGAGCCAAAATGTGTTTTATTTGAGCTTTGTGACTCACTTTAAATGCAGAGTTTTTCTGTTGTTTCGTAGTTTTGTGTTCTACTACTTTTCGTTTAATCTGAAAATTTTCAGAACTGATGAAAGTTCTAAATGTTTGACATACAATACAGCTTTCTTGTGATGTATAAAGAAATAAAAGTATTTCCTTTGGAAAGAAAATTAAACTGCCAGGATTTGTCTTTTACTACTTGCAGCTTGGCTTGCATTGACATATATATTCACTAAGAAAAAACATTGCTAGCTGACTCTTTTTGTAAATACTCATTGCACATAAAAAAAAGACCAAATCTGAGTAGTGAGTCCCAGCAGCTTTATTCCTGGTGTAAACTTGTGTAATTGATCACAGGTGGCAAGCTCCTGCTGCATTCTACAAAAGCTGATCATATCCAATTAGTGTGATGCTTTGAGATACCACGCAGATTTCGCAGAGGCGCTCTATAGCCGTTTTTCTTGGGTCATCAGCGATATTGCCGTAAAGGCATGATCACAACAGGAGGGCATTGCTGCATCCTGCAGCGTGAATGGGGGGCTCTGTTGTATAATCACATCTTGCTGCGTGCAGAGGCTTGGGCCCTTTCCAGGGCTTTCAAATTGAAAGCATGAAACAGATAATGTAGGATTTTAATTAACTGGGAGGCAGCCAATCTTAAAGCCCTGCATCTTTCTCTTAGCAACCAGCTCCTCCTCAGCTTCTGTTAAACACATGCAGGGTGGAGCCCGTCCATATGCTCCCCTAAAACGTTTCAAACAGTGGTATTCTTCAGACTGTGTGTTTTAGTCCAGCAGGGGACTAAAAAAGTTAAGCGCATCGTAATGCTGATTCAGTTAACATTCTCTTTAGTTCTAGAAAATTCAGCAGCTGTGAAACATGGATGCATTCATGGAAACTTTCCTGAACAACAGAAGGGGAGCTTTATTTATCTGTGTCAGTCAACAGTTAAGTTGTTAGGGAGGAGGTGTGTGTGTGTGTGTGTGTGTGTGCGTGTGTGTGTGTGGTGGGGGTTACAGGTCTCCATGGAACCATGGAGGACAAGCTGCTGTCATTGACCACCAGATTGCAGCTCTTATTTTAGAGGACCTTGCATTTCCTCTCCGTCACAATAATGCCTTATGTGCTCCACTTCCTGTTTCTCAGGCCTGGGAGGAAGGAACTGTGAGCTTGTCACACGGTAGTCACCATTTCCTCCCTCCCTACATCCCAACTACCAACCCCCCCTCTTCTGCACTCCCTACCCCCAAACTTCAGACAGTGTTATGTCCTTCAGAGGGGAAAGATGTCTGCACCTTCAGCATCATAGCAGGATGTGTCTGAGCTATTTTTAAGTTCAAGTCGGAAAGGTAGTGTACAGACATAAACACAAACTTTAGGATGGCCAGCTGTGTTGATTTAGCATTTGAATATGGAGGCTTAACTGTGTGACTAGTTGTTGTTTTGACTGAGTTGTGCCTTCAAGATGTCTTTCAAAAGAAGGATGAGCATTTTAACATGACACTTTCATATTCTGAGCATTGTAAAAACATTTACAATCCTTGAACTTTTTCACATTTTGTTGTGTTACAAAACAGTGTGAGATGTCATTACATCCAGTTAATACCTTCTACAATCACTTTTGGCTGCATTTGCAGTGCCAAGTCTTTGGTTGAGATCTCAACCAGGTTTACACATCAACAACTGAATGTTGTACCAATTATCAAATGGATTTAAGTTTACATTTCGACTGGGCCGTTCTGACAAATGAATGCACTTTGATCTGAATATTTTCATTGTAGTTGTGATCATTCATCTTTAGTTGTTTTCCATCTGGAAGGTAGCTCTTCAAGTTTAACTTTTTGTTTTGATTGCCCCAAACTCAAAACCTTCTATTTCATCTGTCCCTACTGAAAAAAAAAATAATCCTCCTAATGTCATACATGACATTCTGATAGTTGGGGTGAACAGCTTCATCGGGGTAGGTTTTCAATTGGACAAAAGTCTTTCCATTTATAAGTAATTAATTGGACAGTGTTTTGTCTTGGAATATTTTTTCCTAGCCTAACCTTCCTTTAAACTTCACAACTTTATCCCGGATTATTATGAGGCTGCTTGTTCTCTGACATTTGGTTTTTTTGATTTGGTGACTTCTGAAAGCAGTTGTTTGCAATGATTTTTTATTCACAGGTATCAGAGTAAAGGGGTGGATATGAATGCGTGCTACTCTTTTCTTTAAAGCTTTTTAAAATCCAGGGCTCTTCTTCCTCAAATTATAAATTTCACTGTACTTTGTAGAAACTGGAAGGGTATAAATATTTTTTTTCCAAAGGCATTGCAGATTCATAACACATCACAGTCTTTATTTATTTTTGCACCACTATTCCGATATGACAGATGAATGTCAGACTGTATCTCAGATCACCTGCACTCGTGGCGCCCTCCAAAGAGCACCCAAAACAAAGGTGTTGGCTCCCTCCCTCCGTCCTTCTTTATAGAACTACAAAGGAACACAACAGGTTGATGGTCCTGAGCAACCCCGGTGGGGTTAGGCCTCAGATTTCTCCATAATTAATAGGCTGTCATTAATTATTAAACACCAGGATAACTTACTGAAAACCACTCCCTTTAAATAGCACCTTGTTAAACAAACATGTTGTTAGCTCTTTTTCACTTCTAAGCATGTCATTAAAATTTACTGTCGAGTCGCGCTGACTAAGTGTGCACTCAGATCACGGTGCATTTCTTCAGTACTGCTGAAGTTGCAGAAACGTGTCCTGTTGGACTGCTGGACCATGGGTAATCTTGTTATTGTTTGTGTGCATTTCTTTTAAATTATCCCCATCATTGATTCCTGCTTTAGAGATGTGTTCCATCTAGCTGCCTTTGGGAACAGCAACAGGATCTGCTGATCAATTAGTCTTACTAGACTTAGAGCTTGTATTCAGCAGTTCTAGACCTCCTACAACAAGCTACATAAATGTTGACAAAATAACACCGGTTTCATTATTCATGGAACCACATGTAATTCCTTTGTATTCCTAAGAATGAAGGAATATAACCTTATATCAGGTTTCGTGAAGCTGCTGGGCTGTGTCCGTAGACTCTGTCTCCCATCTGCCGATAAAAACCTTTTGTTGAACCCTGCTTACTCCACCAACTCACCTCTATCTTTTCTCACATTACAAAATGACCCTCTTTTGCTCTCCTCAGTTCATTTTCAACTGGAGGATTAATATTTAACTTGGGAAAGATCGACCTTTCCAGATGGTTTCTAAACTCCAACAAAGCTAAGAAACAAAACCATGCATCAATATTTTAGCCCACTTCAATAACTTTTTGTTTTTTATGTGTTTTGGCATTCTGGAAATCTTACTCAGGAAGAACTCACGAACGTTTATTCAAACATACCCAGATGCTCGGCCACAGTTTGGATCTTTATGAACTGCTGTGCGATGTTTATTCAGCCAGCGTGAAGCGCCGCTACCTGGAGGGGCCTCTCCGAAGGACTCGGACATATTGTGACCTTCAGTTGGTACAGACAGGATGAGTGACAGGTGACAGACCAGCTGAGAATGCAACTTATGTGTTGAACGTATTTCTTAGGAATATCACCATCTAGTTTGCCTGAGTTTACATGCTGCACCAATGAGTTTTATTTTTATACCAAACCTACCTTAGGTAAGACATGTAGATTCAAAACAACAACTCTTATAAGTCTAAGCCTTCCAGGTATTTCAGGCATAAAATTAATTTGGTTCCATTAAACATAAAGTCATGAAAGAGCTAAAGTTGTTGCAGATATCAATAGCTACCAGAGATTAAACCCAAGGAAAATATTTACTGGAATACAGATCTCTTCAGATGTAGGTGCTTTTATTTTTTGCAATTAAATGATTCAAATCGATAAATATTAATATTAAAAGACAAAGCTAGTTTGAGTAAATGCAAAATGTAGTTCTCAAAGGATTTAATTTAACTTGAAAAGATATCCAAAGTGGACCACTGTTCTTCATACGATTGTTTTTATGCAGCAACATACGGGGACTTCTGTGAATGAATGGCCTGTTTAAGGTCAGGCCATTTAAACCTGGGTTTTGACTATGCCACTTGTGAGCTGCCTTTGTTTTATTTTGGTATCCAGAGTTAGACTTGCTGGTGTGTTTTGCTGAAAGTTTTGCTACATAATCCAAGTGCGCTTGAGCTTAAGGTCACAATCTCATTGTTTGACATTCTCCTTCATGATTTATGATTTCATCAATTATGTAAGCATTTCTGGTCTTCCAGGTGTGTTTTTGGTAAATGTAAAACTGGATTTATTTGTTCTTTTAGACGTCAGTGCTTTTTGCCCTTTTACTCCTCCCTGGATCCCATGATGTCTTTTTTTTGTTGAATCATAAACACTGACCTTAACTGAGGTAAATGAGGCCTTCAGTGCTTTAGATGTTCTAGGTCCTTTTGTAATTCCTCCTGTTCTGCTTTCCATTTTTGTGGATAATGAGTTTCACTGTGTCTTGCTGAAGTTTCAAATCCTTAGAAATTATATCCGTAGCCGTCCTCCTGAAGAACAGATGTTTCATCTGTTCAAGTCGGTTTTTTTTTAATTCTTAAGATCAGGACTTGATATGTTGCCTTTTAAAGTATTTTAGCCTATTTTTAATTCTACACATTATGCAATAAATAGGCCTGGTGTGTCGAATGAAACTGATTTCAAACTTATGACTTAACAAAAAATGTATGTTTTTAGTTGTCTTACTCTGAAATAAGCTACATATTGATATGGGAAACGTGTTAGCACAAGGTTAAAGATAAAGCTGTATTATTTGTGATGTTGAGATGTAAAAATCAATTCTCTTGTGACTTTAAGACAAAGAAAGGCCTTATTGCTTTAAAAAAGTGCATTTTAAAGGTATAGTTCTAATTTTGGATACCCCACTAAGCTACACATGTCTGATTCAATCAGGTTTTGGCAGGTTCCTCATAATTAAAGCCTGCATTGTGTGATGTGTGGGTGTGCACACAGATGAGCGCTGGCTTCAGTCGCAGCGAGGGCCTGGAAAAAGAAGGGGTGGAGCGAGCTTCTTGTGGTTGGCTGAATTAGTGCCCGATGGATTGGCCTGGCAGCTGCTCTGTGAGCCTGGCACCTGAACAGGCCAGCGCCGGGGTGTTTTGTTGCCAGGGGCTGAACTGCAGACAGCCAGGGAGGTGGAAACACCAGACACATCAAACACAAAACTCTTTCACAAAGTGCAAGCTTTGTCTTTCAAGCAGCTTGCCACGCTTGTGTTGCTTATACCGGCAGTATCATTGGATTAGTATAGGATTAAATTTGGTAATTAAAAAGGGCAAATTCAGTTCAAGTCAGCAGGGAAATCATTGAAGCCACACTAAGCTGGTCTAAGAGAAATAAAAAATGTATTTAGTTTGTTACATTAACTTCTTTATGCTTAGCTTAAAGTTTTCAGGAATTGAATTGATGTCTGAATTATTTACTTAAATTAGTCATTCACACTTTATTTCACTTGAAAAGCCCTAAGTGGAAAACTGAATGCAAAACACACAGGATTGCCATCTGTTACAGCACCTGCAATAATTGGTCACCATATGGGAGTTATACATCAGCAGAAGCCCAAGTCTGATGTATAAATATACACATAAAGTCTAATGAAGTTGTACATCTGGTTTTGTTTTTGGTGTGAAGTTACCTCATTCATACTGTATTGACCACAAACACTTCACATTTGACCTTTCGCTAATTTCTTCAAGTACTGAATATATCCATGATAGACCTATTAGTTTGGCCAAGAAAAAAATAACTCCAATTCCACACCGGTGGTGTGTATAGTCTTTATAGCTGTGATGTTTGTCTTTTTTTATCTTGGGGTGTTTTCTCAGAATAATAATTTTCCAAATGTGATTAATTGCATGTTGGAAACTTGAATAAGAGAGCCACTAAAACCAGGAGTGCATTATCTGCAGTGATGTGTATGCTAATGAATTCTCTCTAAGTCAAACAATGTGGAAGGAAAAATGTATTTCCTTTTTTTTTTGGCTGTTTAATGTGGCCACATCATCTTCAGATGATCTCTTTTTCTGGAAACTCCAGGTGTTGTGAGTGTTGACTCAGAGCAAAACAGACGAAAAGAAACAAACTCAGAACCAGCAAAAAAGGAAACTGAGTCACATCAAACCAAGCTTGATCAACTTGCCAGCTTTTGCTACTTTTGTTTACATTTTAATCTAATTACCATTTGAAACGCCACTTCTCTACTGTGCTGATGCTCAATGATTTTCTTTACAAGATTTTTTTCTTCCTTCTGAACTATTTGGTTCTGGAGTGATCCAAAGTTGAAAACCATGAAACATCAGAACGACCTCAACGCCAAGAACACAGGTGTTGTCCACAGAATTGTAGGTTAACATATAAAGAAACACCCCCTCAAAACCAAAACCATTTGGAAAGTCTTGGTTGTGAAGCCCTTTCTTTAAACTCCAATTGAGACAAAAATGAAAACCATACATCAAAATTTCCCTTCTTATAGTAGCAGTAAGATTTAGAATTTTTTTTGTTTTTTCTTATTGGGCTTTTTTTTTTATTTTTTTTATTTTGGGTTAAATAAATTACGTAAAAATAGACCAGTGCCTAATCATAAAGATTCCCTTTGATTTCCTGTAATCAAATGTATTAAATCATTGTTGTTAAATATCCACAACCTGACTGGAATATATTCCTTGGACACCTTCTGAATTGATTTATGGACATTGTAGTAATTTAAAGTAGCTTCAATTCTGCAATAATTGATTTTTTAGCACCACACATCTGGTAATTTTGTCCCTCATTAAGCACCAAACTGCCAGTTTTACAGTCTCCTAAAGCTAGTTTCTAGGTCTTAGTGAGTGAATGGTGTGATTTGGATAGACCTGCCTTACTATCTGTCTTGGTCCAGATGCCAAGGCTTCTGTCCAGCTGTTGCACCTGACTTTATCAGTTGCTTTCTCAGAGTCACAGACAGCTGTGCCTGAATATTCACAAAAAACCCAGATAAAGGTAAATGGTTAAATGTGTGTTTATTAGACCCCTTATTGTGTTCGTTTGAAGGAACTAGAGATTGTTTTAAAAGCAATGTATAATTTTTATAAACTCTTAATGCTTGGGGGGGGTGGTGGAGACAGACAAAATAGAGAGACAGAATTTAAACAAAGTTCAGTTATAAATGTGATTTTAACTGTTGGTACCTTGTAGCACACTCATGGTAAATTATGTTTTTACCATTTCATGGATCGCAGTGGGCGAAATGGGGAGCAGCTGTTCATCTGTGTGACCGGTGGGCTCTCCTGTGACTGCTTTTTCTCTGGTTCTTTGGGATCCCACTTCCCTTTTGTTCGGCTACTCACACTTTCACAGTCAAAGCCATGGCCACTGTCACCAAACATGACTTCAATAAGACAAGCTTGGCCTTCTTTGAGATGTGTTTTGGTGGTGCTATGGTCAGCTAATTTTCTGGCAAGCAGCAATGGAAAAAGTGAATTTTTTAGACTGAAGTTCTTTAAAAATGAGCAGATGGTCTTTACTTGTCTGTCTGAATAAGTGGAATGAACCACTGGGCACATAGGAGGACATTTGTGGGCAAACTGTTTTGAATCCCCTCTGTTTTTAGAGAAAAAAATGCAAAATGGCTTCTAAATGTGGGCAGAAAACTGCTTAACCCTAATGAGACCAAAGTATTTTGTTCCTGCAGATATAATGAAGATAAAATGTAACAAATCAATGCAGCATAAAAAATGGTAACATTTGTTCTGTTATTATTGAAAAATAATGCTAGAAATACAAACTAAATCTCAGTTATTTGATTATATATACAATCAAGAAAATAAATAGTTACTATTTTACTGTAGCTAACAGTTATATAAAATGTAAGATAAATCATAACAGAACTATCATAACACTAGTTCTAATTGGTTATTTAGTAACGCAACTTTGAAATAACCCCATTTACCCCATGATAATTTAACCGCTGATACAATACAAAACCCCAAAGTAATAAAAGTTTGGATGCTGTCAGTAATAATGTTGGTATGTGGTACAAGATACTGCTATTCTCCATTTATACCTCATTTGTTATAATTGCTGCAATTAATTTTGTTTCTAAATCCCTTAGTTAGTTCTTTGTTGGGCGTTGCTTCTATTTTTTTAACAGAATCCAGCAAGACTTGGACACATGTTTACTGTTAGGATGTCAAGCATCGTCTTTCCTCAGGGATGTGTTCATCGCCCTGGTTGTTTCCTATGGCCAATAATCTCATTGTGGTTGTGCCCTACCTTAATTACAAATAGTTTGAGCTAATCAGGGTTTTAAAAAATATACGGTCAAACCAAAAGCATATAATTGCAAGGGCGAAATAACGGAACAACCAGTATGTGGCGTTTGGACTTGGAGGTATTCTTATTGTTTGAATTCTCCTTTCATCTGTGTTCTCTGCTCAGTTCTGTGTTAGATCCCAGACACATTGCAACACCACTGTTAATGAATTAAAATAGCACAGTTGGAAATACCTGCTTGAAGCCTAAGCAGTGAAAATATTGACACAAGATGGACACAAACAATAAATTATATTTTGATTAGAGAATGAATTATAAGGAGAAATAAATCCCCACCAGTATCACCAAAATATGATTTTTCTTTTTTACTCCACTGTTGGAATCAAACTGAAAGTAGTCACTTACATTTCAAGTGCAGTGCAAAGTTTAAGTGCCAGACAAATAAACTTACATTTCTGCTTGCTTTTTAATCCAGATAAACTACTTTTAGTACAAGATCCTTACTGTATGTGTGTTTTGCATAAACTGTAAAAGCTGGCACATATCAGAGTGTGATGTTTTAATGACACATCAAATTTCATACTGATAGAAAATGTTTGCACTTTTTATAACTGTAAAATAGAAGTACTTCGGGATTCATCTCTTCATGGGAATTTACAGCTTTCTTGACTCTAGGGCTCGCTTTTTATGTTTCTCATACATACAAAAATGTCTAAATATTGTTTAAATAAAGATAAGTACCACATGCTACTTCATGTCTCAAAATTTATGGCTGCATGGTGTTTGTGTATCAGAGCCGTAAAAGGAGGCATTAATGCAGACTTACAGTTTCCCATCAGGCTTGTGCCTTTGCTTTCTGAGGCAGAAGGGCCACAGTGCTTTCCTGTCATTATGAGGACTCCAGAGGAAACAAAGAGAAACAAAATGGTTTCCAGGTTTTACTTTAATCTGTAGAGGGAGGAGGGAAATTTGGTCACAGGTGCCAATTTCAGATTAAAGAAACACTCAGCTGCGAGGAAATAGAATAGATGAAATTACATTTGGGGTCATAACGACATGTCTTAGTGACATAGAAAAAGCGCTTTTTGCTCTAGTAATCATCACACATGCACATAGCTCATAACTGAGCATATTTTACTTCTGAGATTATCAGTCTTGCATCCAATATTCCCCTGGGGTGTCAGCCAGAGGCAGCCATTAGAACAATGCTCATTGTGATGTGTGACAGCAACAAACCTTTGCAATTCTGTGAGTTATACCAGGGGATGATACCCACATCGGGGGGAAATGGGTGTAGATTAGGAAGGAAAATGACACAACATCCAAATTTCATTGTGTTGCAGACAAAACTAAACCCATGTTTAAAAAATTTCAGATCTTCATGGTCCTTTTTGTTTTTTAGTGTGCTTGAGGGACAGTTCAAGAGGTACCTTTAACAGATGTCCGCAGTTTAATAATTTCTATAGCTCATGATCTGCAGACAATCTGGACTCCAATTCTTGTCCCCTTTTCAGGGGACCCGTATTGTCTGAGAAGGTGCCACATTGTCTGTGGAGGTTCCCTTTCTCCCCTGTCCCATGATAGCTTTACCAGCAGCAGATGACTTGCGAGTTAATCTCCCACAGGACAAACAGGAACCAGTGTCATTGTGGACCCAGGTTCTTATCTGATTCTAGTAAGACTGTGCTCTGTTTTTGGAGCTAAATGTTGCAGATGTCATTTTGGCAGTCTTTAAGCACTCTATGTGAAAGTTAAGGTATAAGAGCATTAGACATGCAGCGTGCCTATTCAAAGCTTCAGCTTCGAGCAGAAGGAGTGCTGTAGTTTGGTACAAAGACTGAAGCCCAGGAGACTCTTAATTCGAAGATATCTTGTTAACGGTAAAGAAACACCAAATCACCAACAGAAACAAGGAGAAACTAATCTTCATTCAGTCTATACAAAAATATGATCAAACTCACACAATAGGTTTACATGCACCTGTCAAGGACAATATGGTATTAACTTTGGTCTTCTGTTGATGCAATTGAAATGTTCTGATGTGAAATAATAACAGAACAAATCCATAAGAAGAAACCCAAATTGTGGACCCTTCAGTGCTCAATTTGGACTTAATACAAACTTTCTGCAATCCACAAGGATCAGAATTACACATACAGAATTTAATGTATGCTTGCACATCCACTAATATTCAAATAAATGTTCCTTAGCAATGGCAGAAAAACTAAAAGTTTTTTTCTTTTTTTGCCCTAATGATTATGATATAATTCTTGGTGGATATTTGACCACTCCTCCGATTATAAATAGTAGGTATGATTTAAATTGGCTGGTTAGACACAGCTTTCAAGCAAAAAACATGTTTAATTAAATTGAGGTGAGGCCATTTCCAGAAGCTTATGGTTAGCCTCCCTTTTCCATTCCAAAACCAGTTTTTGTTTGATCATTGATCCCAACTGTATTGAAGATTTAACCAACTGACCCAAACTGTTACCCTCAGATGAAAGAAAATTGAAAACTATGTTCAGGAACAAACCAGAAACCAAACCAAAGCTCAGTCATAAATCGGGAGCTATTGGAACTCCAGTGTTCACAATTAAGAAAGTTTGATATCAATATGGACTGAACTTACGAAAAAAGAGACCCTATTCTAAAGCCAACAAACCTGACTGAAATCTGTACCCGACCTTTACAAGGTCAAATAGCTCTAGATGAGTCTTGTGGTCAGAAGAAACCTGGACTATTTGACCACAAAGCCATGATAAATCTTCAGAAGAGTAAGATTGTTGATGGGTCAATAATGATTTGCTAGGAAAAGAGCACTTACAAGCTTTAATATATGACTAATATAACATCAAATTCCAGAATCCCTATATTTTTCTATATTTTCCCTTTAGCTTCTCTCTTTGAGATCTTGTTAGTCAGTGGCAGTAATGGGACCAAGACTGATGGCACAGGGATTAAATTTTGTTGACAGAAAACTTCATTTTCATCATGATGGAGAGATTTTACAGATTAAACAGGGCCAACATAAACAATTTTGAAAGCTTACATAATTAGATGAGATCCAAAATCTGATGGATTCTTGTTACAGTATGTAAACTGTTCCAATGATGAGCTTTAAATTTGCTGTATTTTTCATTTCCCAAGAGCTTAATATTTCCTGATAAGGAACTAAATGCACTCTTATGCCAAACAAGGCATGCAGTATTTTACCCTGTAAAAATAAAATCAGAAGCATATGCAGTACATATCTTAAACTAAATTTAATATAATTTGTCATAAACAATTATCTCTGTGAAAACATCTCTCCCCTCTTTTTGTCCCGTTTGATTTCCAACTGTTTCCCTTAACTCAAGAAAGTGGAATTTTGAAGACTGACAGTGAAATATTTATTAATATAATTATGCCTCCATTTGTATAAATGCTGTTATTAACTTTAATTTTCACCACATGAAACCAATAAGCAGAATTTTTGTGTATTTTATACCCGCTAAATGCCAGATTTAGAGATTTCGGTCCATGTTTTTCCCTGATCTCAAATATGAAAAATGGAGGAAAGGCAATTAAATAAAATAAATTGTACTTTTAAGAGGTTTTAACACAAGGAGTAATCTATGGATTGAGACAGAAACCAAATAGCATTAGTAGTGTATTCAAAACGTAAAGTTTAAATGACAGAACATTGTAAAATTTATTGCTTGGTTTAGTTGGAGAAGCATATAAACTATTTGATGAAAGAAAACACAAGAATTGACCTCAGAATAAAATCTGACCACACTGTATGCCATGTACATAAAAAAAGTCAGAGTACTGCAAAAATAAAACTCCAAAAACATAAAACATCCAGTTTACAAGGGAGCTAAGATGTCCATGCACACCTGCTAATATAATAATATGCTTTGTATGATGTAAATAAAGAGACCATGATCAATCATTTTTAAAATTTTCTTCAACATATAATGTGACATGTATCCTGAATAGTTCAATCAAAAAACATTGTCTGCAAACTTTGGGTGATGTTTAGTGTTATTCTTGTGTTAAACTGGCCAATTTTAATTGATACCCAAAGTTCTGGCTGGTTTCCTTCAGGACAAAACATTTTTTCCACAAACATTTGGGAAATTTTAAGCAGGACTGGATATTTTCTTTGAAAGAAAATCTTTTGTTTTGTTTCTTTACTCCTTCGTCCACAAACGCAGTGAGAAGAGGACGTTGTACAGTAGAACATAACCAGCCTAGTACAAACACCTGCAGCATCACTTTTGAATAATACTCTGGATTTTGTTTTAATCTCCTGGTTGATATCTTTGAATAATGAAATCATTTTGATCCTTCACTAACTCTCTACAAACTTTGTGTTTCTTGAAAGGATGCAAATATCCCTAAAACTTTACAAGGACAAGTGAGTTTTACTTCATCTTAAGTAGATTCATCGTTATTTATGTTAAGGGTTACGATAAAGAAACCTAAATGCTGAAACTAAGTCAAAAGGTGCTTCACCTAAGTATTGGTGTGGATAACCTGGATGCTTTTGCAACCAGGTTATCACAGCTTGTCTTACATTACTTGCTCTAACAAGTTTTGTTTCTTTTTCAACTGAATTGTACATGATAAATCTCATATTAAATAAGGGAAGAGTTATGAGATTATTTATTGGGCTCGTTTTTTACACCACAAAATCCTGGCTTTTGAACTTGACTGTGTACAATTTTAAGATCCAGTTTGTATGCGAGTTTCGTAGCCTGAGGGGAACTACTTTCATGCTAAATTACAGTAATTCTTCATGGTTCTAATGACTGCAAAGATTTCAATTCCCTCGCCTTGCAACATTTCCTTATCAAAGCAACTTCGTAAAACAGTTACTTATTTGGCCTCATATCAAAAGCCATTTGAAGCTCCACTTGTATCAAAGGCTAATCTAAAGGCTGTTTGCGGAGCTGGTTCCCAGCACGGTTCGGTCCGTCTGGAGGTAGCACAGAGCGACCCGTTTGCAAACAGAGCCTCATGTATGGCCTGCCCCCGATGTCCAGCGGGGGATGACTGCTGGCATAGTTTGGGGGCGAAAGGGTTCCCATGTCACAGCTAAGGGCATATTGTTGCTTTGAGCATGCTTTACAACATGTTTTTATTTTTACTTCTCTGACTAGCCTCTTGACTCTTGAGAGACCTTTAATTTCTGGTCCCACTCCGCTCACTGTCAATCTCAGCCTCCCCTGGGGTCATTTCCATCCATGGGAACATTGGTTGTGACAGTGGATCCCCCTGGGAGATGGTACAGGGTAGATCTTGACAGAAGGGCACAGTTTTGTCATTCAAAAATCGTCTATTGCAGCCAAACCGAGGCAGTTTGGGGTTATGGAGAGGTATTTCATTAGGATTCAACTCCTTGACAGCCTGTAGCTCTCTCTGCACAGCCAGGCCACTCCGTCTTTATCTGAGATGTCGGGATTGGAAGGCTGCTTTGCAACCTCAAGGAGGGGGTCTCTGATCCAGGACCTTGATGATCTAGGTGAGAGCAGGACGGCTGATTAAGAGCCAGGATGTGCGTTAGACATCCTCTGATGTTCAGGAATAGTCTCATTAAAGAAGGTCATGTTGACGGCGAGAAGGAATCAGCCGGCGGAATAAACAGGGGTGGCTCCTCCGGCAAATTCAAATAAACACACTTCATTTACTCAACATGGAAATGCAGCTCACAAATATGTACATGTCTTAATTGCGCAACATCCTGAGGGCCTTTCCAGAAAAGTTCCTTCTGATTTGAAAGACAATAGGACATTTTCTATTATTACTTCAGTTCTAGTCTACTACATGCATAAGTAGACTAGAACTGCTTTTTACGGTTTAGTTTATCAGAAAAAGTATAAATATGATGATGCCAGGAAGCTGAAACATGATTTAGAAAAGTGTAAAATGAGAAAATACCTTCCAGCTAGCCCGCTGCAGAGCGCTCTTTCCTCAATAACCTGAATTGCTGCAATTAGCCAGACCATTAACATATTTGTTCGATGTACGGTTCAGTGCTAGAGCCACGTCGGGGCCCTGATCTTGTTGATGTTGCTGCTTTTCTTTTCCCCCCTTTTCCTTTCCTTACTCCTTCTTTCTTTCTCATGTCTGACAAATTGTTTCCAGCTAATTTACGATGTTTAAACTGTGAGAGAACAATACCTCATGGACAAAACACAGCGTAAGTTCCGCCGCATGTCCCCGAGAGGAGCGAGGCGCTCGCAGGAAACACTTGCTGAGATAACAAGATAGTTAGGAAAGCAGGGGCTGCTGAAGGTCCATTCAGAGGTCTGCAAAGAGGAAGAGAGGGCACTGACCATGGACATAAATGTCAGTGATAACTTAAGTCTAAACATGAACACCATATACATTTGAAACCAGGAGTTTACGTACACCGAGTAAAAGGATGTGTTCACCTTTTTTTATCAGACCAAACATCTCCTGTTTTAGATCAGGTGGAGTTCTCGAAATCATGTCTGCTCTCCGAATGCCACAATAATCAGAGAAAGAATATGTCAGATTTGTTATTAATGTCCTCTAGATCCATTTTCTCCTGTTATCCCAGCAAACTTGTTGGAGTGTGCCTACCAGCTTTACCCAATAGTGATATTTTTACCTGTTTTTCTTTGCAAAATGGTAAAAATTTTATGCAAAATGGATGATGGAGTGATTGTGGCCATTAATGTGCAAGTCTTGCTACATATTCTCAAGTGAATTCAGGTCTAGACTGAACAAATGAATACAAGTCAAAATAAACTATTCCAATATAGCTCTCCACACTTTTCAGTAAAATATTTTGAAACCCATCCTTTTTCCTTCCGCTTCACAATTACACCCTCTAGTCATGTTGGACTGTCACTTACAAACCCAATAGAAGACACTGAAGTTTGTGTTTGTGACATGACAAAATATGAAGAAGTTCAAGGGGTAACTTCACAGCACACATTGAGATTAAGATGTTCAGACTAAGATTCCCTCAACTTAACATCAGAGCAACCTCAGACCAGATCAAACACTCATGATCACTTCCAACACGATGAGGCAGCTATAGATTACAAAGCAGGGGGCAGAAGTCTGTTTATTTGCTTAGACAGCCATTCAAAAGATCAGTAGATCAGTCTCCATGTGTCTTCCACACGTGCTCACACTGTTCAGCCCTCCCTCCTGGTGACAGCTGATGTTTGACCAAACAGTTTGGATGCACATCTGCACAGGCTGATTATATGTATTTAGCCCAGATAATAATTTCTGGACCTTGTGCGCCGTGTAATTACAGGCAGCACCTGTGTCTAGCCCACCTGCAGTCATTATTGTGAATGCCAAACGGCAATTTAACCATAATTATATCAACAAGGGAACAGAAACGAAACATTGAACTACTGTAAGGCTTCACTATTATAAAAATATCCTACGCTTGTTTTACTAGAAGTACTGCCGCTGCAGGGTTCCCAGAAACCAGCAAATCAGGGAGATTTAGTTCTTGCCAGCTGGGTTAAGGTTGAGCAATACAGGTGACATGGAGGACAGCAGGATCGGGGTTATCAGTCAAGCTAATTGATGAGTGTACTTGTTGTTGCTGTGCCCAAGTATAGGCCAGAAGAGGAAAAGGAAGGCAGTCTTCAAGGCTGCCATGTTTGTGTTGTGAGGATAGGGGTGAGAGGTCGGTTCAGAGCTCCGACTCTCTAGTTTGTTGCTCTGATCCCCGTGTTTGAGTTGAAAGAAGGCGGGTGTGGGCGATGTGCAAATTCAAGTCATTCTGGTGAGAAAGAAGACGCAAGGAAGTGACAAAGCTCTCCTAAGATCAATGAACGTGCTGGAAAAAGGAGTGGCCCTGGAGGCAGGCAATATGGGCCGGGCCACAGGGAGCTGCGGGGAGACAACGTAAACAAGGAAACCACCTGATGTGAGCGGGGTCAGATAAATGCTCTGCTCCCCTCACAGGCAGGTGCTTCCTGAGTCCTGCTCTCTCAATCAGCCGAGCTGCACTGCCCCTCTCGCCGCTCGCTCTTCTTCTGTTTTCTCAGTCCGAGGCGACGTATCGTGATAAGCGAGGATTTGAGATCAAACTGACTCCACTGCCTTTTGTCCTTACACATAAGATCCCAAAGCAAACAGAGTGAGAATAGTAAAAAAACAGTGCACATAAGGTGATGATGGCCATAAAGGCAGTAAAGATAAGAACAGCTTGCTCTTTGTAAATACATATAATGGTAGGAACATTTAACAAGCATATAAACGGCCTTCAGCTTCAAAAGGGACAGTCAGGTGATATGAGCAGATTGACTGTACAGACTATTCTGCTTCCAGCCTCTTTTCTCTAAGCTCACCTCTCCTCCTGCTCATTTTCCTCCCCTTCGTTCTTTTACGCTTTGCTGGTTGGTCTTGGATTGTTTTGTGCTGTCCAATGAGGAAGGAAGTCGGTGTGAGAAAGTGCCTGTTTTTTTGGGACCAACAGGAATTGGCCTCATCACAAGAGGTTCCTTTTTTTGCTGCTGGAACAATGCACTGGCGTCACACCCCTCAACTGGACCTCGGCATTTCACATGGAAAAATGTTCCCAGAATTCCGCTCCCAGGCTCGGGGTAAGGCCGAGGATGGGGTGAGGGCGAGAGGGCGGGAGGTGGAGGGTGGGAGGGCGGGAGGTGGAGGGCGGGAGGGCGGGAGGTGGAGGGCGAAGGCTAACTCCTAGCACAGTTTGACTGACGGACACTCGTCCCAACCATGACCAAGGAAGTCTCACTTCTATATTCATGACGTCTGAGGAGAAAGCACATAACATCCTTGAATGTTTGGTCGACCAGCTTTTAATGAAGCCTTCAGACATCATGTAAACCTCATTATTCAACTCTTTCTTTCGCTCATCAAATAAGGTTGATCAGAATAAAAAAAAGCAAATATTAACCACTGTTTGGTGTTTGGCTGATCTCGGAGTCGGCATCTAGAAACACTGACATGAGCCTTGTTTCAGGAAAAGCATCCCCACAGCATGATACCGCCACCACTATGTTTCAGTGTAGGTATGGTTTGTTCAGGGGGCTTTAAGAATCCACTCTCTCCATGTATACGTATATACTGTACATGCATCCTGCTATTTGTTTTATGTGTTTTGACCAACAGTTCCTGAGTAAGATCTGGCCAATTTATAGAAAAGTATAAATATAAATTGAGACAGAAAAAGTCTAAGACTTTTTATACATTTTTTTAAAATACTTTTTAAGGCTCTGTTTCAAAACAAAACAAAAAATATTATTTTTACTATTATTATGTGGGCAATTTTACCTTAAAATTTCAGATCATATGTTAAGACATAAGTTATTAATTGAATTGTAAAAATGCTGCAAAACTGTATTGTAATCAAATTTTATGTATTTAAGAAGGAAGTAAATAAAAGTTTCTACACCTTAAGTGACATAATAAAAGTAAAATGCAGTTTTATTATTCATAATAAGCTACACATGAGCTCAAAAGAAGATTTCTTGCCAGAAACTGTACTGTGTTCTATTACATGAGCCCCCAAAACTTTTGTATTATATGGATTGCAACGCTTTGTTCGTTTGGTATTGCACAGAGGTTTCAAGTAGCTGATAGTTCTGCACTTATAGTATCAGAGCCATTTATCATTATGACTTATGAGTAATTATGGTTTATATGAAAACACAAACCCTGAGCAGAAAGATTGATTTACATGGCACAATAAATGATTTATGTATATCAATTAAGAATGGACTGGTTCCTGAATGAAAACATTGGAAAATGAAGTGTGTCTGCTTGTTAGTTCATTTGCTCTGGCTTTTCTGCGCCATATTTTAGGTTTGTTTGACATAAGGAATAAGATTCTAATAAGTGACCTATCAAAGGTCTGATCTGATCTATCAAAGGCTTGTACGATGGAGTTTCTGAGACATGACGGATGTCGCAGCGTAAGCTCAGTAGATCAGCTGAAAAGACGTCTAATGTAGCACGATGCCCACTGACTTACCGTCCACAGGAACAAAAGCTGCTCCTGTGAATGCATACATCTGTAATCTGTGCACAGCACTGTCGACAAGACCATCGACAAGTTCTGAGCTGACTTTGATAACAGTCACTTCACACAAAAGGGTTTGCATCTGTTGTTTGCCTTGCAACATGGAGACGAGTTTGTGTGCACAAACCCACTGAGTGTTTATAAGGTCAACTCCAGTTCAGTCACATATATGAAATCCAAACAAGAGTCATGTTTCATGATGATAATGGCTTATGACTGCTGGGAAACACAGGTACAGATGAGTGGACTTTTTTTTTTATTTTTTTATTTTTAGACTTACTAAAAAATCATTTTGCATCCACATGTATCCACAAGCAGTTTTTAAAATGCTAATTGTATTTATTCATTAGAGGAAAATGTGCTTCAAAACCAACTTGGTTCTGATTGAAAAGCTCACTTGAATCATGAATTTACTGGGTTTTACCATGTTTTCTGCTTACTTTTTACAAGCCAAACCAAGTCCTGATTACGATTAAGCTGAACTAAAGAAATCCAAGGATCTGGAAAGATTTACAAAGGCATTGCTAAGGTTTTGGATTCTGACAAACCACAGTGAGAGTCATTTTTCTAAGTAGAGATGATAACAGATGGTGGTCAACCTTCCCATGAATACCAGGCCAACCAAAATTACTCCACGAGTGTATGAACGACTCCACCAGGAGGTCACAAAAGAAAACAAAGAAAAAAAACAACTCACAAAAGAGAAAAACTGTAAAAAAAAAAAAAAAGACCTAACTAGTATAAGAAGTAGGATCAAGAGTAGCCCCAAAACAATGAAATAACAATTGCAAATTTAAATTCATTAATGGAAAAAAAAAACAACAAAAAAGGCCATCTTGTATAAATAAAGAGTGATTTACTGTTGTTCTGTGTACAGCTGAGGTCATGTGTCCATGCTCGGGAAGTTGGGGGGAAAAAACAACAGATAAGAGATCATTAAGTCTCTGGATAATTAAAGCAAAGCTGCGAGCCCTTATCACGCCACATCACAGGATCTAACAGCATACCGAGGTGAAATTACATGACGCTAATCATGCTGATGGTGTCCAGTGATTATGATGAATTTCCCCCGCAGAGACACTGAGGCCAGAGCTTTGAAAAACTTCTGAAGATTAATATTGGCTTTTCTTTCAATGGAAAGATCCTGTTTTTCACAACAGAAAGGAAGAAAAAGGAATAAAAGCCGTATAAAACTCTATGAACACAGACTTCAAAGCATCCAGCTAATCCACCTGTTCACACCTCCTGTGAACAGGTAGATTGACGAGTGAATTGCAGGCCAGGGATTTACGCTCCCAGGCTGTTTTCCTGGCTTGCTGACATCGACAGCCCTCTTCACACCAGCACGCTTTTCCTTCAACTCCATTTATCTCTTTCCTTTTCCTGCTGTGCGGTTTTGTCCTGCGTAAAGCGATGATGCTTTGACTCTGGCGAGGGAGGATTTCCTCAAAACCACAGTAGCTTCTTCTGAACAACCTCGCGCTGGCGATCGCTCGAGGATTGCGTGGACATTGAAAACATGTTTGGGTTTCACGTGCGGTGCCTGGGAGAGTCCTTTATTTTCTGTTCAAACACCAGCAGCAGGAGGACAATAGGACCGAGAAAAGGGCACGAGCATCTGCTATAATGAAACCCTGATGTGGGGGTTTATCATTTTACAGTTAAGGTCGATACATGAGAAGGGTATTTGAGTGATTTACATAGCCTTCTTGAACTGAGGAATAGAGCTGTGTTAATTCACCCAGAACAACTTTAGGGTCTCAAAGTGGTGATGTTGAGCTGTAATTTGTGCTGCTTTCACCAAGCTTTGCAAAGGTTTTACCACTTGGAACAATCTTTGCATTATGTCACGTCATTATGACAAGCCTCATTATACTTCATTGGGCTTTTACGTAAAAGACAAACAAGTGGTGAATTAAAAACTGAAAAATGGGACCCCCTTTTACTCTGGTACCTCTAAATAACCATATACAGTGTGGAGAAAACCTAGGATTGTGCCTTCCCCTGAACACACCATCTCCACTTTAAAATATGGTAAAGGTTTATATGTATGGTATCACTGATAGTACTTATACTGTGTTTAGTAGTACTCACAGTAGATGTCGATAACTATTTGTACTTTAAGTACAAATTGGAAGTAATGTTGATCTAATAACTAATAACAGCCAAAAAAAGACAATAGCTTTGATAGTCTGATGCTAGTTTGATGTAAAGTGAAGTAAAACGTTAGGTTGCACTAGAAGGTAAACTAAGAACAGCTACTGGTGGCTAATTATTCTGCTTCCTCTTTATCTATAAATTGCATCTACAAACAATATCTAACCCATCTTGACCATGTTCTAATTCTTTTCTGCATTCTTTGCTTTCAAACACTTAATATGAATGTATTGGTGCGAGAACTGTTTTAAATACGGAGGATATGGGTAGCATTAGAAATAGTGGGCTCAAAAGCACCAGATAAAAAATTTTATTTGTACGTCAGTTGCGCTTTTAAGTTTTCTATTGCTTTTATTCATGTATGTCAATGGAGAGTTGGCGCTCTCCAGTTGCTGTTAAGAAAATTAAGGAACTGCATTGAATTTTATCTCAACCTTAAATTTTCATAATTTCACGCATTTTGATTGGTTGAGGAGCAGCAGTGGCTTCTCCCAGGCACTATTTACGCAGGAAATGCCACTGTGTGGGAAACACTTAATGAGACGTAAAGCCCAACCCTGCAATTATTACTGCATTTAAATGCACGGCAGCCATGTTGAATTTCCAGTTTAAGTTAGTGAGGAAGCTGAGGTTTTCAATGAATAGTTTTTCATCTCTGAACTTTGACATTTTTTTTTTCTTTTTAAACATGCTGCACAAATGGATAAGAATACTGTTCTCTGTTGATTTTGTTCACAACTGTTTGTGCCGATGTACCACACCGAGTCCCAATGAAACGCATTGAGGTTTGTTGTTCAAGGAAAACCGATCAGTTTGCAGGCATGATGTAATGGTGACACCAAATGTCCTTTTCAACACTTTTAAATCTCCACTCCGATGTAGTGACACCTGCGTGAATCATGTTATGATGTCAGCGAACGAAGCGTGTTGTTTGTTGTGTTGTAAAGATGTAGTGGTGCAGATACAGGCAATATTTTGTCAACAGCATCGAAAGAGGGTGGTTGGAAAGTTCCAAAACAGCCCGAAGGCCTCTTATTAAAAGGCAGCCACCATATCAGAGGCTTTGAACTGAAGCTGAAGCTTTAAGCTGATTGAAAACAGACCATCATGATACTCTTCACTTAGTAACCTGTTGCAGATGTTTAATCGCTTGCGAGATGAAACAGATTTTCTCGGTTTATGCTTATCGAGTCCTTCTTGCCTCTTCGAGCACAGCCTAACGTGCAATGGTTTAAACAAACTAGTTTCTTGAAGAGGCATGTTCTGAGCATGCTGGGGGGAGTATTACATTACCACAAGACAGCGTGGCGCTTTGAGAAAAGGAAGCAGAGCCCTTGTTTTTCTAATTGCAACAGCAGGTGATTTCTCCTCCCAGAATAGCATGCTCAGATGCCTCAGATCCACTGGCAGGCGCACATCAAAAGCCTCCCATTGATTGGCCGAACAGATTGGGGCATAGAGATCAAATGTGCTGTAAAGAAGTGTTAAACTGCTCCACATCAAATAGGGGCAGATTTCTAAGAAATTGGGGGTTGAGGTGGGGACATCTGTTACCACTGTAGCTAATTTCTGACTGCACTCGCCCATTGTTTATGTTCGCTGAACGGTGGCCACAGCAGGTCGGGACTGAGAACAGAGGTTAGATGAAGAGGAGAAAAGTAGTAAAAAAAAATAAAAAAAATAAAAAAAAAACTTGATATTTTGTAGTCGTTTTACAAGGTTAACCTTTCACAATTTTGTCCAATTTGCAGGGAAAAACCTTTGGACATAGCCATGTTTTTGTTTATATGCATTCAGCTAAGAAAAATTCCACCTGAGATTTTTTTCATCTTTGGAAAAAGTGTGTGACACAATAATCATACTTTCATATATTTTGTAAATAAGTATATACAGTATCTTGATGTGACATTTTGAGCAGCTTAAAATCTCCTTGCAGTTCCATTCATAATATATTTCCATATATTTTATCAGGATTTTATGTGATACAGCAAAGCAGAGCAGGGCATAATTACAAAGAGGAAGGAACATGGTGCAAGTTTGGCTTGTATATATATTCAGCCTCCCTCAGTCAAAACGTTATAAAATCATGTTTCACTGCAACTAAAAAACTTCCAAGTTTAAAGTTTTGGAGGGATATTTTTCATTCTAGCCACAGATTTTCAGTTTTGATTAATTTGGACTTTGACTGGGACATTTACACCATTATTCTTTAATCTAAGTGCTGGAGCTCTGAATGTGTGCTTAGGTTGTTGTTCTGCTGGAAGGGGAACCTCTGCCCTATTCTGGAGTGTTTTGCATCCTCTAACACAGGGGTGGCCAAGTCCAGTCCTCGAGAGCCACCATCCTGCAAGCTTCAGATGCATCCCTGCTTCAACACACCTGAATCAAATGACTGGCTCGTTATCAGGCCTCTGTAGAGCTGATCCCGGTCTGTTGGAGTAAGGATACTTCTAAAACTTGCAGGATGGTGGCTCTCGAGGACTGGACTTGGCCACCCCTGCTCTAACAGTTTTTCTTCCACGGTGTTGCAGTATTTAGCTGAATCCATCTCCCTACAAACTCACCAGGTTCCTTGTTCCTGATGAAGAATAGGATCCCGCTGTCCCAGCATAATGCTGCCACCACTTTATCTTGCTGCGGTATGATGTTTTCATATTCGTTCAATATTCACCTTCCAATGCACATACCGATTTACATGTGAGGTAAAAAGTTTTTTCTGTGACCTGATCACTTTCTTCCAAGTGTTTGCCGGGGTTTCTACTTGATTTGTTTAGATATTTGCCTTTCTTTTTGTCACTCTTCCATAACTAACTCTTGTTCTGTTGACAGATTCTGCCACCTGAGCTGGATCTCTGCAGCTCCTCCAGAGTAACAATAGCCCTCACCTCCTTTCTTCTTTTCTGATCAATTATCAGTCTAGTCGGACATCATGTGTTGGTAGGTTTGCAGTTCTTTTGCACTGGTGTTTATACAGGTTTGTCATAATAAAAGGGGGAGGTGATTCATAAAATTATTTTAAAATCCATTTACCCATTTCCATCCTCTTCCCAGTAATATCTTGTGTTCTGTCACATAAAATCCCCCAAAAAATAAATTAAAGTTTGTGGCTTTTTTACACAAAAGCAATTTTTTTTTAAAAAGGTGCAAGGAGGATTAATGCTTCTGCGAGGCCCTGGAAAAATACCAACTCGTCTCGTGACTGATGAGATTTCAAACATGTTTTAAGAAACTATAACTTGTAATAATGAAGCCTGTCTGGGAACAGGCATTAGTCTTTCAAATAAGCAAACAACTGCGGCAGACGGCTTCTCATTAAAAGCAAGTTTCCTAATAAGTTCACACAAACCCCTTCAACGCCTTTCACTTCCGAATCAAAATGTTATTTTTCAGGGTCCGATGCCAGCTGAGAAGACGTAGAACAATCAGGAGTCAGCTTCACAAAACAGTGTCAGAGAGAAAAATGATGCTCCACACAAAGCTGCAGATGGAGCTGCGGTGGGCCAACGTCTGTCTCCAAGGCTGTGTTTGTTCTAGCCAGAAAAAGGAGCCTGTTATTGTATTGTTTGCATTGGCCTGGAGTAAATAACCCCCGCACTAAAATACGCTTTTAATTCAGGCCCAGGGTTTTTGCCTTGTTTACATAGCTACAATCATATTAAAAGGGAGATAAAAATCACACAGATCAATATGTAAATATACAAAGGGAGCCCGAATGCATCACCAGCATGGCACTTCTCCATATCAGATCCAAGCCAGTGTTTTTTCGTCACGCGGCCAAACCAAGCATCGCTGCGTGTTTAGCACAGTCCATTTGCTTTACATGGAAATGTAACCTGAGCTGCAGAAGAAGAAACCTTACCCACAGGCCATCAAATATTAAAGTATATGTATGTTTTGACGTGCAAGAACGGAGGCACCGTTACTCTACGCATTTCTCCCATATCTGAAGAGATTGATGAAGCTCTCGAGTCTCTGGCGGCTTCATAAACTAGTGATTTGGCCTGCAGATAAGTGAATTAAGGTCAGTTCTGAACACAAACCAGAACAGGAATACGTGCCTTAACCGCTGCAGAAGGCTAAGCTGATCCAGCACAGGATCTGTGTGGTACAGTCAATGGTGGGAACGGCAAATACTTCAATGCAACAGAGTTATGAGATGTCCGGGCCTCTTACTCATGCTGCTGCGCACTCAATAGTCCATTGTCTCGTGCTCTGAAGTCAAACCTCAAAACCTATAAGTCAGAGGTGGGGGGTAAGACATGAAGTCACCTCGGCAGGAGGGCGGTTTCAAGCCACACACCTTTTTGGTCGGGGAACGCTCGTCGAATCCTGTTCCCTCACTGTAAATCCTCCCAGAGAGGCGGCTCTGCTGCTGGGGTGATAAAGTTAACAAAGTCTGTGCCCTGCATGAGCCTTTATGTGATAAAACATCCATATGGAATTTGGATTTATTTACTCAACATCATTTATATACTCCTCTCGGAGTTCTTTTTTTTTTCTTTATCCCTTTTGGAACAACACGCATGCTGACGAATGGCTTTTAATATTATTTTTTTAAACATGGCTCTTGTGCATGTTAGGTCAACAAACAGTCTGAGGCTACATGCAGGATAGAATATCAGCTTTAATTTACAAGCTGAGACCATGGTGGGTGCTGTAAGAACAACTTGATTTTTTTTTGTTTTGTTAAAAATAAGCACAATAAACAACTTTTTGCGAAACGTATGGCGTCTTTTCCCTCTCATAGCACGTGAGCGTGCTTGGATGGCTTTTCCAAACCATTCAGAAAGAGAAATAAATCAAAGTGGCAGCACTGGTGGTATAATATTACCTATAAGAAGTATAAGTCTCCAAACATTTACAGTGAGAAGAGTAACAGTTGTTTTTGATTTGCTATGCATCAGTAAGTTTCTCAAATCGGGGTTTCTCAGCTGATTTAAGACGGACCAAGTGTTTACAGTATGGCTCCATTATCTTATATAGAGTTCTGTCCTCTTTTATCTTCTAAAATAAACACGAAGAAGACAAAGAAATAATACGAGGTCTGAAACATAATTTCTTTAGTTTTCCTTCTTGTGAAAAAAAAAATAAAATGGAGTTTGGAAAAGATTTCCCTCCGCTTAGAGCTTTTTACTTTTTGTCACATTTTTTTGGCACAACCTTCAATGCACTTTATTAGGACTTCATTTAAAAGACCAACACAAAATAGTGAATAAGTATAAAATACAAGGAAACTCTGAAAAGTATGGCGTTTATTTAAATTTATATCCACACTATGATATCTGTACTGCGTTACCCCAAAATAAAATCCTGTGCAATTATGTGCTTCCAGTAGTCACCAAATTAATACAACACTGCCTAATCTAATCCCTGATGTTTATTAAAGAATATTAGTGAACAAAAAGCACCATGGAAACAAAAAATAAAAAAAAAAATAATGAGGAAAAAAGTGATCTAGTCGGAAGATGAACTTTTTAGCCTACCTACAAAACATATGCATCACAATGAACACCCACATGGTGGTGAAAACATCACACTTGGCTGACGCTTTTCTTTAGAGTGATGGAGAAACAGGTAAGATCTGATGAGAACAGATGGAGCTAAAAACAGGGAAGCAAAAGCTGTAACAATCTGAGCTGCAGTGGAATGGTTTAGATCAAAGCATGTCCATCTTTTAGTTTGGATCAGCTAAAAGAACTCATACTTTGTGATACTTTGATTTGAAAAGTCATCTTTACAAACACTCTCTATCCAGTCTCAATTAAACTTGAGCTATTTTATGGAGAGAAAAAAAATTCCCTATACATGCAAAGCTGGTGGAGACATTTAAAAGGTTGTTTTAACACAAATGTACACCACATTTTTCTGATTTCATTTAAAAAGCATTTAAATGTATAATTATTCTTTAGTTTCACAATATGCCCTGCCCTGTGTTAGTCTATTGCAAACAATAGGCTGTGGCTCTTTTTCACAATGCTCTCTGTACATCCAGAGGAGGAATCTGTGAAAACAGGTGAATTTAAAGACATTGTTATAAAGACTTGCACTGGATATGTTGATGTTTACACTCCAAACAGAAAGGAAGGTAGAGAGGACAGTGGGTGGTGTTAACTGCAGATATATAAAGCAGGAGGGGTCAGACGCCCCTCACTGGGAGCCACCATGCGCTGATGCTCCGTCACATGCTCTCATCACTGTTGGCAACACAAGCCCCGCATCAGCACAGCAGAGTCAGACTCCCGCCGACCGGCACGATGGATGGGCCACATAAAGACCGCAGAATGACTCACTTGTGGATATTGACGTTACTGACGATTGTTTAACGTCTAGCACTGGATAGATAACTCGGTCTTTTTGAACTTTTTTCTGTCCCCTCTTCTGGATACGGATTGCGGAGCTGGATTTTATCCCAACAGGGTTTTGAAGAAGGATTATAATTTATTGAGTTCAGTTTTTTTTTTTTACTTTTTCTGTTTTTTATCTTTTCTTTCTTTCTTTTTTTTATTTGGAATTGAAACATTTTGTGTGGGAGGGTGAACTGATTTCTGGGATACGAACATAAAACTCTAAAGGATGGCCGATTGGTTCACCTCTATCATCGCAATTGTTATGATGTTATTTACTCAGGTATATTTTTGAAAAAAATCTATATTTATATAAAAAAGACACACATATTATATGTTCTGCGCTCACTCTTAATTCCCTCTTAGGTTTTGGGATCAAGCGTGTTCGAGATAGATCTTCACCACTTTCAAAATACAAAAGCTTTGCTGGCAAACGGACGCAGCTGCAGCACGGATGGCTGCAGGACTTATTTCAGGGTTTGTCTGAAGAACTTCCAGAAGGAGGTGTCTCCTGGAAGGTGCATATTCGGCAGAGGCAGCACACCTGTCCTGGGGAGCGACTCCTTCAGCATCCAGTCGGACACGACCGTGCGGCTGCCGCTCAACTTCACCTGGCCGGTGAGAGCACGCACGCGCTGGTCACATTTTAAGGGAAAACGTCAGGAACTCCTCGAATTTAATTAAATGATTATTTATCATTGTTTATACTTCGTTTAAAAAAAAAGTAGCATAAAATACCCCATTTTTAATTTAGATTAATTACATATAAAACTAACAAAAAATACACGTTAATTTATATCCTTCTCACCTTGAATTTTCTGTTATGACTTTACAATCCATTTGGTTATAAATTTTATTCTAACGTAAGAGCCAAACTATTATACTTAATGTTCTTGCCGAAAGCACGTCTAAATATAATATTTAAATACTTTTCACACTTGTGTGTGAAAATGAACAGCAATAATTGTACTTAATTATGAAACACGGAATAAATTGTTGACCAATCTTCGTTTAGTTTTATTCGTGATTTAAAAAGGATTTCTCTCTCCTCAGGGTGCTTTCTCTTTGGTTATTGAAGCTTGGTATTCTCCTGCAGCGGAGCAGCCCGGAGGTAAGCAGATACCTGCTGCGTTTGTACCGCTAGAGGGAGACAAAGCCGTGATTGGACTAGGTGTCAAATGTTTTCCATACGAATATTTTGCTTGTTGCATCTTTTAAATTGAAATATGAACTTTTAGAAAAATCATGGATTTCATACTTTTCATATTTTCTCTGCTGTAAGACATCGAAAAACGCAGTTTCATCCTCTAAAATAACCAACTGCGAGCTTAACAACTGCATTTTATGCGTTACTTTTTTTCTCCGCAGATTCCAGCAACCCTGGATTATTGATTAGCTCCTTTGCCACTCAAAGCCAGCTGGAAATAGGGCCTGAGTGGACCCAGGTTGAACAGACGGGGATGGGGACGCAGACGGAGCTTAGGTACTCATATCGAATCGTCTGCAAAGAAAATTACTACGGTGCCACCTGCTCAAAAATATGCACTCCAAGAGATGACCGTTTCGGCCACTACACCTGCACACCTGATGGACAAATAGACTGTCTGCCAGGATGGAAGGGGGAATACTGCGATAAACGTAAGCCAGAGTGAATGAGGACAAACACTTTGATTTGCTCTAGCTCAACTATGATAAGGATGGTTGTCTTGACTTTGGATTTAGAGAATGACGGGTTGAAATAAGGATGTAAAGATGCTATGTTAATAGTTTATGTGGATTTACCTTTCAATCATTTGAACTGTGTGTTCATAATTGTTCTTTTGTCTTTTATGCATTTGATTGTAATTGATGAGAAATCAACATTTTTAGTCTAAAGTCTTCATGTGTTACAAAAACCATTACATCTTAAAAATTAATTCAGCGGGTGATAAGTTAAGATACAACTGAGCTGTGGATGTGGGTGATATGGCTCTCTGCTCAGGGTGTCCTTATGTCAGAAGGGTGCCCTGCATATACATTTCATTTGCACACAGATAACTTTTATGTTGCTTGTTTTTATGTTCAATCAATGGGTAGTGGGCTCCCTTGTGCTGTGCAGTAAATGCATTGAAATATTATATAGTCATGCAAAGGCAAACAAGGCATCTGATTCCAATTTAGTATGATATGGCCAACTGAAGGGTTATTGTATAGTTTAGTTTTCTTAAAGACTTTCCACTTCATATGACTTTTTCTAGTTTAAATTCTAACACTAATCAAACCTGGAGTGGATTATTCAACAGCGGCTGAATTTCAAAAGGCAGAATCCGATAGGATAGAATTAGTTTTGCCTATTTCCAAACATTTCTGTTACACATGGAGATTACAGTACAGTGACAGCTAAATTCACAGCGACTTCAAAGCTTTCACATCTTCTATTTTAGGCCTTCAAAAACAATCTTTGCAATTCTTCTTCATTCTCGAAGAATTCTCAAAACATCGTGATCCACAAGAAAGTACACAAAACGTTAACAGTAAATATGGTTGGCCTGTATGTGGCAATGTAACACAGTCACTGAGTTGTAACTTGTTCCAGATGGTGTGCGTCATTATTTCCATAAAACATGCCAAGATCAAATGGGTAAATAATTAATCTTTAACAATGCCTTAAAAATATGTTTTATATTTGGTGCACCAAAACCTTCAAGGTTTTCTACTTTTCTGAAAAGCCTGTGCTTAAGTCAGAGATTCATAAAAATAGAAAGAGCATATTACATATCCTTTTTTTAATCATTAGTAGCTGATTTAGATTAAAATAAGTGTTAAAACGGCAACATATGGACTGAAAAAAAAAAACTAGACTGAATATTTACCTATTGATTATAGATTTCTGAAACTTTTACTCTTGAAGAAATGGCTCACCCCAGGCTTCATTCATCCAAGAACCGCCACTGCTGTTGAGCCTTAATTTAACTTTCTCTCTGGGCGCGTGCGCTTTAATCCCGCGCGGTGGTCGAAGCAGCAGCACGCGCTGGGGTTAATCGCGGCATTATCGGACGCCACGCGCCACTAAATTGAGGGTTTCTTTTGTTGATACGGCGCGGGGCAGCAGCTGCAACAGGGGCTCGAACCGTCCTCTGGAAACAATGGGTGCAGCTGTCCCTGCAAACAGGCATCTGCTGCGCTACAGCAGCACGCTGAAAGAGTGTAAAAGCTGTGCAAAATCAGTACAGCACAAGGGAGCAAGTATAATGGGCCTGCAATGAAAGATTCACATATAATAGTTGGAGATCATTATACCGTGATGAAATGCTTATTAACATAATTTTATATAAATACTTAATGAACAAAGTAAAACTTTTAATTCCCACTTTCAGCCATCTGCCTTGAAGGCTGCAATGAAAGCAACGGGACCTGTCAAATACCAGGAGAGTGCATGTAAGTATTAAAGCGTGATAATATATAATGTCACATTAAAGATGGAAAAAAAAAATTGCCCCCATTAAAGAGTAACAATGCTGTAAGAAGAACACCTCAGGGTCTGCGCTCTTTCATTTGTTCCTCTGAGTTTTGTTTATGTGTGAGTTTAAGTTTATGCTTGAGCCAACTGTCATGTTGTATGTGTGAACAGATGCAGAGAGGGCTGGCAGGGACTGTTTTGTGATGTGTGTAAACTCCATCCGTCCTGTAAACACGGTACCTGTGAGGAGCCGTATCAGTGCACCTGCAAGGAGGGCTGGGGAGGCATCTTCTGTGACCAAGGTGCTCATTCTTTCTCAAAAACAACAGGATGTTGGATGTTTAAGATAAAGCAAAGTGGTCTGACATGTCCACCCCTGTTTTATTATTATTATTATTATTATTATTGTTTGCAGACCTGAACTACTGCACCAATCACAAACCCTGTGCCAACGGGGCTACGTGCATGAACACGGGCGAGGGTTACTACACCTGCGCCTGCCTGCCAGGCTTCGCTGGGGAGAACTGTGACTTAGAGGTCAGGGAGTGTGACAGCAAGCCCTGCCACAACGGAGGCCGCTGCGTGGTGAGTCCGGAAGTCGCTTGCTCTCCTTTCCCACAACACAGGCTTTCCTGTTTTTGTTTTCGCCTTGGTCTATCTGCAACTCCAGGAGGATGCTATCGATTGTCAAGTCAGTCGATGACCCAGTTCACAGACTATGCACTGGAAATAGAATTCAGACTAAGAAGAATAGAGTTAGTCAGGGCAAGATACAATAAAAAAAAAAAAAAATTAACATTTAAATTTTTTTAGTAAACTCTTTTCCCCCTCTTGTTTTTCTTCTGCAGGACTCTGAGACGGGCTACTCATGCACATGCCCAAACGGGTTTGAAGGGCCACACTGCGAACACCGGATACCGACTTGTGCGGACAGGCCTTGCTTCCAGGGTGGCAAGTGCAAAGAGCAGGACAATGGGCGAAGTTACATATGCGAGTGTCCAGCTGGATACACTGGACTCAACTGTGAGAAGAAAGTGGATAAATGTACATCGCTGCAATGCGTCAATGGTAAAACATCAGCCTGAGGCCCAGAGTACACTTATACAAATGTTGTTGTTTTTTTAAAACTGAGTGGATGAGCTACAGCTGGATCCAGGAGATACGCATCAGTTTTAATATTTAGGTCTCTTCTTCCATGAACGATAAAAAGTTATTTTTTTTTGTCCATCCTGCATCCTGCATATGTAAATTGGATTCTAGTGATGCATTTTCTGACACTGTAACCTTTGAAATGCAAATTTTATGGATTTAAAGGTATCTATTCGTTGTTTCGGTGTTTAAGCAGATCAAATAAGTGCTCCTGATTTGATGATAATACCTTAACAATTTAAACCCACCAACATGCCATTTTTAGTGAGGGTTTTATGATTTGTTTTTTTTATACAATAAAGCCCTCATAAAGTTTCAGTTGTCCATCCCACATATATAAATTTGTAGATTTGCAGGAGGATGGCATTTGATCATTTACATTTACATTGTCTCGTAAATACTGTAGTACCCATGCTGCACCACCAGGAGGCGAAAAAGCCAACAATAATTACATTACAATCTAATTGAAAAAGACTAAAAATGAATAAGATTTATGTAATAAATTATTCACCTTAAATTTTAAATTTAATCGAAACAAAATGAAACAGATGTGGAACAACCAGTACAAGCCCCTGCTATTATCCTAGTTTTTAGCACAACATTTTCAATTTGGGTCTTCAAAGATCTTTTTTTTTTTTTTCACCAGAAACCCAATTTGCATGTAGGCAGGAGGATAAAAATATCAGAGCCCAAATAATTAATTCATGTGCACATACTAAATAACTGCATTGAAATGACTTGCTGTGCCATTTTGTTTGCTTCATTAGGTGGACATTGTGCGGTTCACGGTAACCTCAGGGTGTGCAGCTGTCGCTCAGGTTTCTCTGGGCTGCGTTGTGAGATCAACATCGATGAATGCGCCAGGAATCCATGCTCTAACGGCTCCACCTGTGTAGACGGCATCAACCACTACACCTGCATCTGCCCGCCGGGGTACATGGGCCACCACTGTGACAGACCCATGAACCGCTGCGCCTCTATGCCCTGCCTCAACGGTGGAACCTGCACCCATGGACCCACAGGCAAGCCCACCTGCCTCTGCGCTGCCCACTACAGCGGCTCCCAGTGTCAGAACAGCAACCAGCATTCAGCGGACGCCTCCAGTCCCAACACCAGTTCGGAGCCCAGCGAAAAGCTGAACTTGGTTGCCGTCGGCTTGGGTGTTGGTCTGGTTATTGTTCTGGTCCTTCTCTGCATGACAGTGGTGATAGTATGCAACAAAAAAAAGCAGAGGGACAAGGAGCTCGACTCCAAGACGATGAACAATAGCTCCAGGATGGACTTTCAGAAGGAGAACCTCATCTCCTCTGTTGAACTAAAGAACACAAACAAGAAGATCGGTCTGGAGGTGGATTGTCCCTCGGAAAAGTCTAACCATAAGTACATCAACAGCTATCAGCTGGACTACAAATCCCCCGTGAGGTACAAGGATGAACTGTCCCTCCTGGGCAAAGATGAAAACTGTGAAAAGACATTAGAAGAAAGAAAACATTTGAGTAGAATGTACAGGTAAGGACACAGAAAGAGAAAAATAAGCCATCCCAGAGATATCTTTATGGGTTCTGGTCATTTCACTCATTTGCCATATTGTCTGGACCCAACTTTTTCATCTGCCGCAAAAATATAACATTGACAACTAGTGCTTTAAGGTGATTTTAATAATCTACTCATACTTTACTGTGAGGAAATCTGGGTTTATATGGCTTCAGTAAATACCTATCAGTAATGTGCTTAGCATTCATTTTAGTTTGATCAGGAATCCTAATGCGTCACATTTCAGACGTTTTGAACGAGCAAAATAGGGATCACAACCCCAATCAAAAGAAAGAGGGGGTAGTGCAAACATTCCTGGACATAATGGCAAATTAATTAGAATAATACAGTAGATTTCAACATTTCTATGTGCATCTATCTAAAGAAAATAATTAAAATACTTACCACAAACAGTAATGAACTGATAACAATAACGACAATATGAAATGAGGGTGTGATTTGTCAAAGGAATAAGTTTTTCATCATTTATGAATTCAGTAACTAATTTCTTGCATCTTGTATTTCACAGTGACCTGTCAGACTGTAGAATATCAACAATATGCTCCTCTAAAGAGTCAGTCTATCAGTCTGTTTTTGTAATAGGAGAGGAGAGGCAAGAATGCATCATTGCAACTGAGGTAAGCATTTCCCTATGAATATTATAGAAAAATTTGTTGATGTTAGTAATTCAATGCGAAACGTAGAACTTATATGTATTATTGGACGTAAAGCAATACTTAAAATATTTATTTCTATTCGTTTTGATGATTATGGCAAACCATTGATCTGGAATCCTTTTGTATGAATTACTGCATCAATCCAATGTGGCATGGAGGAGAACAGCCTGTGGGCTCAGCTGAGGTGTGGAAATTGCTTTGAAAGTGACCTAAAACCAGGATGCTTCTCTGGTGTTTTTCATCTTGCTTTTGACAAAACTCCTTAGATTATCTAAGAGGTTTAGGTCTGGTCAGTTTTCTGACCAATCAAAACCAGTCATTAAACCAGCTATTAGTACTATTGGCAGTGTGAGCTACTGCCATGTCCGACTGGAAATAGAAATAAACATCTTAATACAGCTTGTCAGGAGAACGAAGCATGCAGAGCTCTTAAATTGGCAGTGGATCAACACCAGCAGATGGCATGCCTCCCCAAAGCATTATTAACTAATGAAAATTCACACTAAACCTCAAGAAACCTGGACTTAGTGCCTCTGTGCTCTTCCTCCAGACTCTGACGCGCTGATTTGTTTGTGCACTTTTTACAATCACGCATTTTTCTTTTCACTTAACTTTCCATTTATATCCCTTGAAAAAGCACTCTGTGAACAGCCGTGTTTTGTGGCTTACCCTGATTTCAATGGTTATTGATGGAGAACTGTCAAATCATCATTATTGCCAATGATTGTGTATTTCATAACATAGTCACAACAAAATCTCTGTGTTAAAATACTGTTTTCACTATTATGGGCTATTACTCAGCTTTTTTGAGGTACTAAGTGACATTGTAAATTAAGGAGATGCAGCTCTTAACCCACAAAAAAAGCTTACCTTTGTATTTTCATGTGACAACTGAGACTAAAAGTGACTTGTCTTGGTTTCTTCCAGGTATAATAATCAGAACGTGTTTCTTATTGTGAAGAGTGGATCCCTTGCGGACTGTTTACACGTGTGAAGAGACTGGGATTTATTTAAAACGCAAGATGCTGCTGTTGAAAACTTGATAACTGGATGTGCTCTCTGTCTATAACTGAACTGAAGCGAATAAGCCTTTGAGAATGTACAGACCAAGGCTCATGGATCCGCCTTTGACTGTTGCAACTCAAACCCTCCACTGCTTCGTCCAGCTTAACCGCGAAGCAATGAGAAGTCACTGTTTCTGTGCTGATTAGGACGGGAAGAACACTCACATAATTCAGCTGTAGCATGAATCAGGCTTATTTCTACTCTTTTTGACCTGCACTGTACTATGCAAACAAAAGAAGGACACACACACACACACACACACACACACAAAAAAACTACTGAAAACGGTTCATTTGTGAGGGACATATTTGGGATTCTGTAAAACAAATCTATTTTTATAAAGAATGTATGATCACAAAAGCCTTAAATGTGTGTAGGAAAACCATTTTTGCCCTGCCTTCTCTTGATTTCTTTGCACAGCATCTTGGTGGTAACTATAATTGATCAGAAGATGCAAAAACAAACAAACAAACAAACAAAAAAACACTAAAATACCATGCAGGGAAACTTATGACTGGGCCTTGTCTGTTTTATACAAACTCACCCCAATAAAGACAAAGACACATGTGAAGTGACTATCATACCAAGGACGCCTTCAGTGGAAATTGCTGAACCAATAATGCTATTTTGTAAGATTAGTATTTCAGTAGTAATTTAATTATACAAAGCACTGATCATTTTATGTTTTATAAGATTGTTTTGTATATAATGTATATTTATATGTTGAGATTAGATGTGTTTTAAGTTGATGCCACCAAAATGGCAAATTTGTCTCTTTGTGTTTTATTTTATTAATATTATTATTATTATATATATTTTTTATTTTGCTATAAAAAAGACATGCAGAACACATATCTGGTACACTGTTTATTTGTGGATTGTCTGTGAGTTTCTTGTGGTCGAAGTAGAGATTTTACATTAAATCGTCCGTAAGCTCTGTCTGTGTCAGCTGACCTGAAACGCAGCTCATAGATGCGTTAATATTTGCCCCGGTAGCTTTTGTCATACTGTGTCCATAGTGGCGTTGTGTCAGTTTCATGTGAAAACAATGTGCAAGCATCCATTCAGTGGACAAGATTGTAAATGAAAACATTCAAATGAAAATATCTACTTTAAAGGTGTGTATGTGACAATAAAGAGGCCTTATGGTCTTAATGCTTTACTACTTAATATAGCAGCTGCTGTACCTTTACCACTCTGGTTCTTAACATCAGTCATGTTCTAGAAAAAAGAAAACGAAGGCAAAAGTATCGCTGCACACACTGCTGGTCACATTTCTTAGCAAACCTGGTGACAATTTGGGGAGGGAGGGAAGTCCTTATTCAGTTTTATTGCAGTAGAATAATTTCAACCTGACAAACTTTAGAAGAATCTGACTTTTTATTTAGGGTAACGTTACCTTGCTTAACTCCATTTCCCTGATATAGGCCCACAGTATTACATGTCATCTGCTATGCTTAATAGCTGTCTTTCTACACATTCATCTTCTATTCAGTGCCAATCCCACTGGTGTTTTTAGTCTTACCTGATAAAAACGCACAGTTCCAGTTAAAGTCTACGCAGAGTTCAGCAGACTCCATGTGTTTACATTTGTGATGGTAGGACAGACAAAGCTTTTTCTTGACATTATTCCCAAATAATTAGATGGAACCTAAACAGAGTCTAATCCTTGTCTCCGTCACTCAAAAATCCCACCTATTACTGACAGAGACATTTGCAGACTTTTTATTTGTAACCTCACTTTCCGTCCTTCACGCTCAACACACAATAATTATGATTTCCTGCACAGAATAATAGCCTCTGGCTTCAAGAAATGAAAACAGAAAGCAAATGAAAACAGAAATTTTTGTTTAGAACTTCCTAGAAAGAATCAATTACTCTTTCTGCAACTGTGTGATTATGGCTGGAGATGAGCACTATGGAGATGAGCACTATAAATGTTACGCTCATTTACCTTTTAAATCTAAAAAAAATTTCAACTTACATTTATTTTAAATATTTCTGCTCAAGTTTAAGATCCAGCACTTTCTCAGAGTGAGGCTTTCCACTTGGGGGGCAGGATTTGTGTTGCCTTCTATTTCAGCTCTTGAGATGCCACACACAGTGACAAGCAGAGGAGAAGTGTGACATGCATCAGCCTGCATGAGCACAATGAGGTTAGACGGATTGATGTAGACGCCTAATGAGCTTTAGAGAGCACCAATATATCAGTCCCAGCTATTTATAGGTAATGTGATTAGCCTCTTGGATTCACTGTTTGACACTTTTAGGAAGCGATAGGTGATCGGATGGTTAACAAATGGCCATAAAGACATACATATTTTTCGCATAGTGTAAAAACATATTTAAAAGTGAAAATATTGTCAGTATGGCAAAAATATCAAAAGGTAGG
>NW_006799969.1:2588621-2657054 GCF_000485575.1 Poecilia formosa | reverse complement strand
ATATATAAGTTGAAACATATGTGTTTAAATTTAAACTTCGTGTTTGCTTTTTCTTCTCAACTTCAATGTTTTCCAACCTCATGAACTTCGATTGCGTCACTGCTCATTCATGATAGGCTACGTTACTTAAACCCCGCCCACTCTGCAATTTTATTGGCCGAGCTTGTGCAGCTGCGGTCACTCAACAACAAATCCACGTGTTATTTTTCTCCTGAGCTCAGTGGAGAAACGGACAGTATCTACGAGTTTAAATCAGAGGACAGTCAGAGCAAAAAAATACACTCAGCCCTTTGAGTATGATGATATGAAGGATCAGCACTTATCTAACAGGAGCAGTGAAGTGTAGCAGACAGGATGGGCAGAAGAAAATAAGACGTATCAGAGAGAGGAAGCTACCTGTGGACAGAAGGTCTCGTGTTTTTTAGAGACTAGAGATCAGGATGAAACTTCTAGATATGGCACACGAAAAAAACAGCCTTTGGATCTTTGGCTACGGATCTTTAGTTTGGAAGCCGGATTTTGCTTATAAAAGACGGAAAGTTGGTTACATTAAAGGATACAAAAGACGGTTCTGGCATGGGGATGATTTCCATCGAGGGGATAAAGAGAAGGTGAGTTTTGAGGCCATTGTCCTTCTCTTTTTTTGTGAATTGAATACAGTTCATTGACTAAAATGTACATGTATTACATTGTGTTATATAAAACATAATAATTATCTGTATCTTTGCTATTCAGCCAGGCAGAGTTGCCACACTTGTAGAAGATGAGGAGGTGAGTACCGTGGCATTACAGCCAAAAACCTCATTTTATTTTAATGTGGTTTTATGTGATAGGCCAACACAAAGTTCTATATAAATGTAAAGTCGAAAGGAGATTTAACCTGGTTTTCATTTGCTTTCTTTTCACTTTTTTCACAAACTAAATATGTGGTATAAACGTCTGCTCAGCAACTTTAGTCAGAACTTTGCTGAGCCAAAGTTACAGCTGCAAATCTGACGTTTCTGCCAGCTTTTCACATCTGGAGCAGGAATAATTTTCTTCTTTAGTAGAATAATTTTTTCCCCCTCAGATGAAAGGTCAATGAAAGGTCACATGTCTGTCATGACGCGGCTTCTGGCAAAGAAGCATGTCATGTAATATCAAAGTATGATATGTCAGAAGAGAACCAAGTGTTTAGAGAATGTTGTTGTGCGACACAGCTGTTGTACTGAAGCAGCACTTCTGAGGAAGATGGAAGTAAAATGTCGAAACATGTCAGACATGAATGAAGATAGATAACTGAGCATCTAATAAGAGTAGAAGAAACCCAGTAGGTTTTGCTTTAAAGCCTAAAAATGAAAGAAACAAAGAAACAGCGAAATAAAAAGAAAGAAAGAACTTAACTGTAGTTTGAGCATCACAGTAAAACATTTTTACTTAACTTATAGTTCTAAAACTTAGTTTCCAAGTGTAAGATCTACACAGCATAAGTTGCTGATGACAGTTTTAGGTGGATGGCCATGGATTAAAACATTGATGAAAGCTTAGTTTCATAGCTGAAATCAGCCACGTCTTTGTTGCTGACCTGGCTTGTGTGTTCTTTGGTCTGTGTACTCATTAGGTTATTTCTGAAGGTAGTGATTGCACTGGATTTTATTTAAGGGCAACGGAGTAAAGAGGGATAAAATACACATGCAGGTCAAACCTTCCAGGCTTTGTGTTATGTGTCATTTTTCTTGCCAGTTCATAATTATGTACTTCTTTGAGTTGGTCGATTACTTAACTTCCTAGTAAAAGAAATACAAGTTTGTTTCTTTCTACTGTCTTTTATTTTTATGTATTGCTTCCATCGTGAAAGAATAGTAAATCTGGATTCTGCCATGTATCAGGTCTGATCACAGCATAGCATGTTTGTTCTAGGTAGCACTGCTGCTGACACTGCTGTGTTTTTGAGCGCAGGCCTGCACATGGGGCGTTGCCTACGAAGTGTCACAATCCCACATGGAGGAGTCCCTTCAGTACCTCAACGTCAGGGAGGTTATGCTGGGAGGATACGTAACAGAAATTGTGGAATTTGTTCCTAAAGAGAAGAGCCACACTCCTCTGCTAGCTCTGGTCTACATCGCCACATCGGACAACCCCATCTACCTTGGTCCAGCCTCAGATGTAGAGATTGCATCCCAAATTTCAATTTCCAGTGGAAAAACGGGCCACAATATTGAATATCTGCTCCGGCTGGCAGAGTTTATGAGGCTGTGCTGTCCGGAGGTGGAGGACGAGCACCTTTTCTCCATCGAGGCAGCTCTGTTAAAGATCTTCCCACATGGAGAGATCACACTCTCAGCTCATAAAGCTCTTTAATGGGGACCTTAAATGATAGCACACTGGACTTCTTTTATGATTTTTCTGATTATTTAAGGTATTCGGTGCTATGAAAAAAACCATAGGATTTCATGTGAAAAATTCCTCTTTTTGTTGGTAACAAGAAAGATTTTGACTACAATATGGAGGGTCTGCAGTGAACACTTGTTTTCCTTAAAAAAAAAAAACTACTTCTTTTAAATTTGTGTTTATGCACTTTTAAAAATTTACTTTTAAGTATATTTGAATAAAAATGTTGCATTTTGAATGAAGGTCATTGTTTTAGCATTAAAAGCACAGACTGCAACATGCTATTCTGACTTTTTCTTTTGTAGTGGACATGGAAAAGAGTTTATCAAGTTACAATTTTGTTTATTTTTTATTGTGTTTGGTGTACTCTTAAAAAAAGCATTTCAGTGAGTTAAAAGGAAGTTAAAAACTCATCAAGATTAGGTCATTTGAGACTGAAAGGGGTTAAAGGTTGCATGATATGCACTTGTAGGGATATAGAAAGATATTTTTTTAACTGGTGAGTCAAGTGCAAAAATGATTGCAAAGAATTGATATCCTTTTTATTTTTTCTCGATTTATCACTTTACAACCACACACTTCAATGTATTTATGTGGATTTTATGCGACTGACCAATGCAAAGTAATTGATTACTGTAAAGTGGAATGAAAAGAACACATAGTTTTATGTATACAACAAAGTGTAAATCTAAGTTTGTGAACATAGGTTTTGAACTGTCTTTCTACATATAATCAACTACATTTAGACCTAGTTTCTGACTGAGTCAATCAAACATGTAGTTTGATCTAAACCGTTATAGCTCTGGTTCATGGGGCTGCAACCTGTGACTCTTTGGGACTTGTACAATGACTCTTAATAACTTTGGCTGTACATGATTACGAACCTACAAAATGTTTTTGTAAAATCTAGATGCAACAATAAATGCAAGTTTGATTTTTTTAAAGGCGCAACGGTTTCTTGTGGCCGACTGCAAACAGGACTTATAACTACTTTCTTTAGGAATGCAGAGGAATTTTGTAAGGTAGTTCAACTGTCCATAAAGGGCAATTAATAGTCCTGGTGACAAATTTGGTCACCTCAGTTACCTTTTAATATGGTACGGTTTCAAGGAAGTAGCCACCACTGGGTGCACAATAATTTTGGCACTGAAACTGCACCATATTAATCAACCTGATTAAGAAAACTAGTTCTGTTTTGGGACTTCCCCGGAAGCCTGTCGTGAAGATTGTGCAAATTAGGTTTGTATTAAATTTACAAACCTTTGAAGCCTTCACTGTATGCCATTTTCCTCCCTTTACTCAAATAAGAACTACTTTATTTTAATAAACTCCACAAAATCCCCATAAAATACAGTGAAGTTTGTACTTGTAGTGATGTAAAACATAAAATGTCCAAGGTCAATTGAGAGTATTGTAGGACCCTGGGGCTTTTTAACACTCAGAGGGATAATTCCTGGTAAACCAAGAGGGATATCTTGAAGAACATGATATATCCAGACATGCTGCAATACAGAAAAGTGCACAGAGGCTTATATGGGGGCTGAGGGGGGCAGATAGAGGTTTTCACTCCTGGCTATGAGTTTGACGGAACTAAACTTGTGTCAAATGCTCAGATGGAAAATGAGTCGTTTCAGAAGTGGAGAAACAAGCTCACATTTTAGCCTCTCAAACCTGTGACTCAGACTTAGCTCCTTTGAAATCACCTTTAATAGGCCAAAGGTTAGAGCAAGGGCAGGCAATGCTCTATTCAGACTGGACTGACAAATAAAAAACCTGGGGGAACATTTTCCCCCATGTTGACAGACTTTATGTTTTATTGGATAGTAGTTTTTTTTTTTTTTTTTTTTTTTTTTTTTTTTCTGGAACAGCTGTTTAGCTGTTGGTGACAATAGTTAGAAAACATTTGTTGGCTCAACTCAATGCTCTCCAACAAGGTAGTATTGGTTTTAGTGAAACTAAAGTAAGCTCTCCCAATGAATGCTGACAGACAGCATTGAATCAACACAGATATGTTCTTTGTCATTTCCAGCAGAACAACTTGATAATAATATGTGTGCCACATACCATGCAACCCAATCTAGTACACTCTGTTCACCAAAAACAGATTACATGACTCACAGAAGCTCAAGTACCTTCTGTGCTTTTATTTTCATTCATGCAAAAGGAATGAACACTGCAGATTCTGCTCCAAATTAAAACATCATTAGTTGTGCATTAAATGCTGAAAGTGAAGACCAAAAAAAATATTCGACTGCAACCACGTTACCCTCCAAACCAACAAAGAATCCCTGTAAAGTCTGAGTCTTACTTTGCAAGCTCACAAATACTTGGAGATTTAACTCTCTTGTGAATCATTGAACTAATATTTAGTTCTACACCCACTTTTTCTGAGAACTATCTACTCTGCAGGGTGTCAACATATTTCCAGCAACTTTGAATAGGTCTTCCAGCCCATGGCATTAGAACCACATTCCACAGTCGCTCTGCATTTCTTGGTTCAACTTCAGAAACAGCATGTTTAATATTAACACACACGTTGTCTGCTGTATTAAGGCAGTGGTTCCCAAAATGTGGGGCGCGCCCCCTAGAGGGGGCGCAGTGCCATTGCAAGGGGGGCGCGGGAAGCAGTATGGATGAATGAAAATAAATAAATAAATAAAATAAAATAAACAGTTGCACAAAAGTGTTTCACTGTAAAGATGGTTTGTCGTGTGTTTTGTTGCAACCTGACGTGTGAGATAAACTTCAGTGGAGTTTGAAAACAAAATATGTGTACAGGTTTATGTCTGGTTGAACAATATGTGTGCCCAGTTGATTTTTTCTTTTTCTTTTTTATGGGGGATTTTATTGTAATCCATAAAGGGGCAGAAGAAAATCTTTGGGAACCACAGTATTAAGGTACAAGGATTGGGATGGCCACTCCATGACATCAATCTTTTTGGTCTGGAATCATCATAGTGACTGACTTGGGATAAGTATATTTTTAAAACTCCGCTGCCAAGGGCAACTTGTTTTCAACATAATCCCTTCAAGTGTTGCATAACCAAATGGATCCATGGTCCTTGGTATGTGATAGAAAGGCCCAACATCACCAGGTCACATTAAATGAAAATAGTCTTGTATAAAACTAGGAAGTACTGAGAAAGTATTGATCACATCAACAGTTTTCACTCTAAGCATTTGTAATACACAGGATACACTGCATGATGGGTAAAAGCAAAAAGTTCTCCTAAAACCAATAAACTGTATATGTTTACTTACCTCATGGTTGTGGAAAGCTGGTGCCGATCTCCAGTAGTCATTGGGTGAGGTGGGGTAGACTCTGAGCTGTTCATCAATCGATCACTCAGCAGAAACCAGTTTTTAAAGCCACTAGTTCTTCTGAAAATAAGATCTCATGTTTTATCTTCTATACACAGCAGACTTTATTTAGCAGGAACATAAACATTTCAACACAATCTAGAGGTCAAGTCCTTGGGATATGCATGTCAGCACAAATGGTTTAATGTTTCTCAAAAAATGTGATGCATTTTTAACTCTCCATCTGCATGTTAATGTGCACCAAGTTTGAACCCTGACCTTTGATCTTAGGTTGGTCAGTGCAGAGGTTATAGGTCACCCCGGACGCGTTTTAAAGAAAATGTGATACGGTCTCTAATGGAGTCTTTCTGCTTTCCAGTTCCAGCACTCTATACTGTGAGGTCAACTGGGAACTCACCCCACTCTTGCCTTCATAAAGGCTACTTCATCACTAAAGGAAGAGTATCTATGTGCTGAAAGCACAATGGCACTTTGTAGGAAATCAAAGGCCAGCCATTCTTCACCATTTTATCTTCTAAACATTAGAAATATTTGCTTTACCAAATCACCAGTGCCAAACCTATGTTTATTCATGCTTTTAGTATTTTCTACAACCCCTTCTTTGAATCGAACAAAACCTCTACTATAACATCTACTAAGATTGGTGCACTTAGAGAGAGGGATCTTTGTCCGTTCTCTTTAGCTTTCCAGAATTCTGGGCTCCTGTCTTATTATCTCTTTTATTTAGCTGTCCCAAACATTTTCTGTAAGATACTGAGTCCTTGGCAGGTATGACCTGCATGATCAGATCCAAACGATCTACAACCTCTGATATGTGATATAATCACAAACACCACAGTGTGAGAACTGTAGCATGGTTCTCATACTAATAAGCCATTTCTACCTTATTATGTTATATGGATCATCATCCACCTAAGAGTCTTAGCCATATGCAATCTTTTCTATAAGATTGTAATTCAAATGTACTTTTCTACATTCATCTTTTGGTTCAAGTTTACAGGGAGGTGCCACTGACAGAAGGGTTCACTTGCAGCAAGACGTTCCTGGCTTTGAATCCCAGCCTGGGGTCTCTCCAGTGACCCTTGGAGAAAGCCACCATCTCCTCTGTAACTCTGCATTGGGAAGTCATTATAGTGGATAGGTGGATGGGTAGATGGGCGGATGCCTTAAAATTAATCCAACTCAAGTGTTTGGGATTAAAGCAATGAATATGAGTCAGAATTTGTTTTTCTGTGACGCCTCCCTCACAACCAGGTGACAGACAGATTGTGTCTAAATGTTATTGTGGAAACTTGATGATCACAAGGTGTCACAAGCTTTCATATTATTCACTTCTCTTACCATCCTCCTCTTTGTGTGATGAAACAATAAACATTGCACCCTTGTTTGTCAGAGCTCCAGATGTTTCAAGGATATTATCTATTGCTCTGACGGTAGCCGTGGAAAGGGTTAGGTAGGTAGTTGTTTTCTTATAGCCAAAACCTAGCTTTGGAGGATGAGTACGCTTTTGGCTCACTTGAAAAACATGTTCTCTTCTCTTTCTCATCTTGAAGAATGACTCAGTTAAATGAATTGCTGGTTAAAAATAAGTGATCTAAGTATAGATTTAAAAAAAAGAAGTTTTATTTTGTTTTAAAGGAATTGTTGGGATTGTATTAAAAACAATTATTTCTTGATGTTGAATATCTTTACCACTAAGCAACTTAAATCTGGTTAAGACCTGCATTTTTCTAGCATATTAATTACGAGGCGCTACTGCAATAAAAGATTATCTTTTAAGCTTTCTCATATTTGGTAGTTGACTGTAACATGCCATGTCTTGTAAAAATGTTGCTCAGTTTTTAAAATGCATTTTCTGTGAAAATGCAAATGATCTTTTAGGGACACATCGGTACGAAACAAAAGCTACTGTGTAGACATGACATAATAGGTCTAGAGAGCACCAGGTGATATTTAACATTTGTTTTTGTATGTTTGTCATAAGAATTGAAGTAATATTTATATTTTTTGACATTTATTTTTCAAGTAATTTTTTGGGAGGGGTTTATAAAGTTTAATGTTATAATAATCAAACACATTTCAGAAAGATCTGAAAAAAAGACTGGAGGTGATTTTTAGCTTTGTACAGCTGTTCATCTGGTTTTGATGTTATAGAAACTAAGGTTTATCTTTTACACCAGCACACAAAAGTAGAATATCGCCCTGTGAAGAAGGAAGACTGAAGCTGTGTTGACAATAGACAGAACCAAGTAGCCTATTAATGCTTCATTAGTTTCCTCACTGCTTGAGAAACACTTTTTATCAACCTAATTTTGTTTCCCTACTTACACTTTATCTTCAGCTACATTCAGCATGCCACTACTTGGGTCTTAACACCTGTGATTAAGTCTCCTCTACCTTTACGTCATCATGAACTAGCAACATGATGACGTAACATGTTTGCTAATGTTTTGAACAACTTGCTCATGATGCCGTCAGAAATGTTTGCATTGTGATATAAGCTAAGCAGCACCAAACAAGTCATCTTGTTATCCAGACATTATAACGCATGAAAATAAAACCCATTTGTGAAAACCATGTTTATTTTTGTCTTATGTTTTGATTAAAATAAGTTATTCTAACTCATGTTAGCCTATATAACTTTTCCACTGGTTATTGTTAGCTTTCATTTTCCATTCCTTTCTGAAACTTACTTATAATGCAGCTTGGAATATGGCTGAGTTTTCCAGAAAATGTCAAGACTTTCCTTTAACTTATCTCTTTTATGTCTTTTTGTTGAAAAATTACCTTGCACTGCTTCCTGAGTGGGTAAGATTCATTGACAAAAGATTTGTGAAATCCTTTTTTATTGCTACAGTCATTAGTTTGAAGCTCTTTCCCACAGGCTCATTGTGTTTTTGTTTCATTTTTTCAGTTTATGGGCCATGACACCAAACAAAACCTTCTATCAAAAGGATATTTAGGAAGACAATGGTGCTAGAGGGAGGTAAGGGGTGTGCTTCCTGGTCTACTGTGCAGGAATGCCAGGAAAGTCAGGAAACATCTGAAACTAACTCAGCAGTGTAATCCAAATCTTTCACTTATCCAGATGGCTTCCCACTAGTATCTACAGGTGCAATGAATCCAGAACAACAGACAAGGAGCCAATAAAGAGCAAAATATATGTTCAGTCGATATCTTTGATGTAACGTTAGCTTTCCATGTTGATTTGCGTTGTTCTTGCTTCGTTTAAAACAGCCATGCGTTAAATGTCTAAGAGTCACTTTTGAAGCACTACGTTTTTTCAGTTATTTTTGTTTCTTTCTGATACTGTGATTCAGGAAGTGTATATTTTAATCACAGATGGGAAGTAACTAGTTATATATACTTGAGTACATTTTTTTTAATCTTCTTCTAGTAGTTGTTTACTGCACAATATTTTTTTTACTACATCTTGACTAATATAATTTTTATGCTACTATTCTTTAAGTCCCTCTATTCTTCTTATGTTTCTTCACTAAATTAGGAAAAAAAAGACAGACTTACCTTCTTCCAGAGTGATTGGCTCATCAGGTTTAGAAAAGAGGCAGATGAAGTGATGCACCCATCATGCCTAGTGTCTACTTTACAAGCTTGTAGAGGCATCTCAATGATCTGGGTTTGCTGCAGTTTATGAGGTCAAAGTTCAGAAAAATCAAGAGCCTAAAGAATGAATGTATGCATGACAATGCAGAAGCTTATCAACACATAAAACTAAAGAAAATAAAACAGAAAGGGGTTTATGCTAATTTATTAAATTGTTTAGATAGATCTTATACTGGCACAATATTGATACCCCTCTCACATCAACTCAAATTCTTGCACCTTATTGTCACTGCACAAATGATTCATGGGAATTCAGACCTGTGCTTTCCCCCAACCCCTGCTCTTTGTGCAGTTGTTCACATTCTTCACAAGCAGCCAGTTATGGAAGGAAAACATAAACCACATCCATGAATTAAATTAATCCCGAGATTCAGGATGTTCTGCTACGTCTCTTTTGTTGATCCGATGCATTTGCATAATCTTAGATAACTTTATTTTAGCAGGACTGTGTAATTTATATCTCTACCAGCTTAGTGTGAATCATCCTGTCCTAATTTTTGCCTTGATGTTGGTCAGCGAGCATCTCTGTCAGTTTAGTTACTCCTGGTCCATTAAGGGTTAATGGGGGTCCTGAACCAGCCAGCTAATCCCACTTTACCCTCCATAGAATATGTGAGGGGTCTGCCTGCTGTCCTTTGTCAGAAAGGTATGGAATCCCTCCTCTTGTACCATAAATCACTTATACAATTTGATTCAGTTATTATTCAGAAGCATATGTTGTAACTATAAATTGATTCTCCTACAGGCCTCTTGGTTGCTTCTGGGAGCAAATCTTTTCTTGCCGCGTCAGTCAGTCAAATTGGATGGCAGGTTTGGATTTGAGTCATGCTCTTTCTACTTTGGATAATAGATGGAACATCATTTTCTGTAAGGGATGTTCTAACCTAACCTCGCTTTAAACCTTTCCACAACATTCTCCCTGACCTGTATGCTGTGTTCCTTGATCTTCATGATTGCTCACTCATGGTGAGTAAGTGGACATGACCCCTGAAGACAGTTGGTTGCACTGGATTTTATGTTAGAGGAGCGTCACAAGAGATGGTTAAGAAGGGATGGCCTTAAATTGGCTATGAACAGTTGATTTGTAACTGAACGATATGTAAATGTTCATAACTCTTTACTAAAGAGATATTGTGCCATAAACATTATGGAAGGGGTTTGTTTACCATAATGTTGCCATTGTGTCTGCATTGGGTCCCGTTGATCTATGGCTTAAGCAGAAACATAATCTTTTAACACTTATCTGACAGATTTTCCCCATTGTTGGATGATCTTTCAATGCATCCAAAATTGTATGCTGCTATTACCGTAAATGAAAACTGGATTAACTCATGTGGCTAACCAGTTAAGTATTGGAGTTGACCACCTTACACAAGTCAGGAGTCAGACTGTAATCACCAAATTGATCTTTTTGATTATGAAAATGTGGAATTAGGCGTATGTGCTGCATGGTCTCCCCCCTAAGCCACACAGAGACCTTTACTAAGCAGATTAGCTCAGTGAATCTGTGTCAGGAATCAGGATACTGCGCTGGGTGTCGATTCATGAGCTGAGAGTGTGAGAATGAAGACACAAAACATGTTTACGGTAAAAGAGGTGGCAGTAAAGCCTCAAAAGCTTTTTTCAGCACAATAGTGACACCTGCTGCTCCTTTCTGAGTTACATGTGAACTTTGCCTGGGTGTTTGAACTGATCTTGCTCGGAAGAGCTGCCCTGCAGATGATCTATGATAAAAGAGGATAATACAGGAAACGAGTTTTTGAATCCAGAGATATTTAAAGACTCTTTCCTGTGTATGGATTTTACCTTGGACTGAGGAACAGAGTTGTGACTTGCAGCTGTCAGAGGTGAAGCACAGAAGTGAGTTTGCAACATGAACAGACCAGATGTTGTCCTCCTGCCATGGAGAATACAGTCTATCACTCACACTGCAGGTGGTGGGAAAAAGAGGGGGGGCGGAGGGGAGAGGCACACAGGAGAAGAGAACGAACGAGTGAGAAACGAGGGCAAACAGGAAGCAGAGGCCTTAAAACACAATGCTCCCAGAGTTTCCTGCAGGCTCACACAGATAAGAAGCAGCACTTTGTTTAAAGGGGCATTTTTACCCCCAAACATTTCCCGCTTCTGAAAGCACATCTTGCAAAACTTGCAAAGCGGTTCGGCAGAACATCGGTGACATTGTGTGGTGCAAAAAGTGGAAGAAAAGGAGTGAAAAAACTTACAACCTTGACTCTGCAGAACAATGCACGAAGCTCAAAGGAGGTGAAATACAGAAGGCAGTGTCTGACACGGGTTCTGTGTGCTTCCTGATCAACAGGTAACACCAGCGACACACTTTCAATGCAATGTGACAGTGTTCATCCTGAACTTTTCATTCATTGTAGTTGCAAAGCTCAAAGTATTTTATTAGGATTATTTTATAATAGAACATAACACTGGACATAATATTGAGGTGGAAGGAAATCTCCAGTTCATTGTATTTGCATAAAAAAACCCCCAATTAGTTTCATATTTCATATTTGCAACTTCACTAATTTCAGGATTTGCATTCCATTTAGTTATCTAAAGACTTTTATTTAAGAAAACCTCAATAAATTTTACGTGGATTATTGGATAAACTAGCCACGAGGTCAAAATGTCTTTGGGACTGTTTATGTTCAGTAATTCTGAAGGCTACTTACTTCTGTTAGCAATATATTCTGCAAATTAATTGGTGTATTTTTTATGATCATTGATAAAATAAATTTGACTGTTTTGTCAGCCAACTAAACATAGTTTCTTAAGGATTATCACCTGAAAGCATTAGCTTTGAGACAACTGAGAATTAATTTGTATAAATAATCATTACTTATATCAATAAAGTAACTAACAGAATATTACAATAAAATCAAGACCGGGCATATTTTCCAGCTGCTGTCTAACCGTCCAGTTATGTGTGAATTTATGAACTCAGTCACCTTAGAAAAAAAGGCAGGATAAACCAAAGCACACAATGTTGCTGCTATAAACAACAGCTGATGACAGTGTAACAATGCCAATCCAGCTGTGCCCTTTGGCCCTCAGTTTGGCTTCATTTGGTGCAGATTGTGTTGCTTGGAAATAGCATCTCATTGGGCCAAAGTGTTTTTTTTTCTTTTCCCTTTTGTCTTACTGTGAATTCTAACCTGAATTTCCGTCTAAATTAACTTTCCAATTTATATGTAAATTGGAAAGTTCAATTACAATATCTTGTAAACAAGACATTGCTTTAAAATGTTCCTAAAAACTGCAGAAAAGCGGTTATTTACACCGGAGAAGCCGCCACTAACCGTCACCATGTCATACACCGTCATCAGCAGCACGCCCAGCGGCGGCAGGTCTTCAGGGAACAAAGGCCTCAGCTGGGGTGGCTGAAGATCGGTCAGCTCATGAGAGCAGATGCATGCTCTCTTCTTTCACTTTTTCTGTTTAACTGTCAGGTTTTCTTCACGTGACTTGAATCCCAACTCAGATCAAGCCGACAGATACAGCTGAATTTCACAGCCTTCTGTAAACAGAAATATGAGTCATTTGCTTATCACCGTGTTCTATTTCATCTGTCAGGATGAGTTTGGTCACTTTTCGCTGTCTCTGCTACCCCCATGTGGACGTCTCCATCCTCTGTTTCAGCCTGGTCACCCTTCCACAGCATCTCTGCAGGTGGATTTCCCAGATCAGAGGCGCAAACCCGATTTCCCCATTATTCTGGTGGGAACTCACCCTAACCTGCAACACAATGTGGACATCCTTTGATCTTCACCAGCAGGGCTTCAGGCAAACCAAGAGCCTTGAAGACAGAATCAGAGCTCAGGACTATGAGTGCTCAGCTCTGACACAGCACAACCTCAAAGCTGTGTGTGGTTCTGTATCTGCTATCAAGCACAGACATGAAAGTACTAAATAGAAACATAAGCCCACTTAAACAATTAAAATCTTTTGTTGGTTGGAGAAAATTATTCAGATTCATTTTTGCATTAGGGCAGTGTGGAAGTATCTTACTTGTTCAACTTTGTCTGTTGTTGCTGTTTAGATTTGTAATATGTTTTGCACATTTCCCTATGATTTTCTCATAGTTTTAAAGTCCAGTTGTATTTGGATTGAACTATAAATATTGAAAGAACTATCTGTAGGATCAGTATGATTGAGTTGACTTTTTTTGTAAAGTGCGTTGAGATGAAATATTGTGAAACTGTACTATATAAACAAAGTGAATTGAAAACAGAATCGAAATCCACGTTGCTCTCTTCAGATTTTTGTTTATAAAATGTGAATCATAGAATTTCCATTTCCCTATGGGCCACATAGTTTAGATCTATCGCATAAAATTCTCATGAAATACATTGAAGTTGGGATTGTAATTTGATAAAAGGTGAATTGGTGTATAAATACGTAATACTTACATGTCCAATTACCCAGCAGAGAGTTTAAAGTGTAGAACTACGTTTCCCGTCATGCCACAGCACTCTACTTCCTTCTTCACCCCTTTGACTGAAATAATCAGATCAGCTGATCTGACCTAGCAACAACACAACGTAGCTACAGAAACCTGCAAGGGAGGGGGGCTGAAGAACAAAACAATGACACTGCTCGGAAGGATCCAAACACAGTAAGACTTTAAAGGACTTTTAAAAACGTAATTGGGAGGATTTCCCTCCCGATTTAAAGCCAAACCAGCCGCAGTTACCAGCGGTTCTCTCACCGGCTAAATTTGTATATGCCTCCTCAGTTCAGTTGACAAACAGGAGGCTAGCTGCTTGTTTTGGACGGATGAGGAACATTAGCGTTTGCTGCTCTTCCGTGGAGAAAAAAGTTAAAACACAAATCGCTAAATTAGGCCAGCTGTAAGCCGAACGGAGGCTGAATCATAGAAAAAATAATTTTATGAATTAGCTTCCTAAGCTCAGTTTGTTTTGCTAGCCAGCCTGTTGTTAGCATTGACATTTACACACATATTTATGTCAGGAAAAAGCTCCCGATATTCGCTTGGTACTGTCTGTTCCCTCAGATTTATACAATAGTTATTTTTTAGCACCACATTTATTAAGTTAGGAATTGAAGTTGGAAAATCAAAATCGATCACAGATATACCTGAGGAATGTGTTTATAAAAATAACCCAACGCAATCACCAACTTGTATTGCACTGGCAAGCTAACTTTGTGTTTAGCATATATGTTAGCATTACTTTTAGCAGCAATAAATGACATTATTTAAAACAGCTAAATCACCTTAGACAATTTTTATAACTTAATCAAGTTAAAAGCAGCTAAACCTGTCAGCATGCAACTGTCTTAAGATTATTTATTAATATAGCATCATTTCAGTTCAATACTTTGTGTGCATTTCACGTTAACTGTTTGTTTTTGGAAATAGCTGCTGCTCTAATAAAGTAATAATACGAATTTAAGATAATCTTCTAATAAACAATGAGTGGGCATGGCTCGTCATCTGAAAAGGGAGTCAATACAAGTTTAACATGTCAAGAGAATTATTCCTGTGGTGGCTCCGAAGAGGCGGCATTTGAGTGTGATGACTGCAAAACCCTCCAGTGTGTCAGGTGTGAGCTGGAGCTCCACCGTCAGGAGCACCTGAGGAACCACGACCGGGTCCCAGTTGGTCCTGGCCATGTTCCCTACTGTGACAACTGCAAAGGAGGGAATGGGGATGGCAGCAAACGCCTCAGGTCGGTGGTTCGCTGCCAGAATTGCAAGTTGAATCTTTGTCAAGACTGTCAGAAACGTACCCACAGCGGGAGCAGCAAGAAAAAACACCAGCTCATATCTTACCCTCCACCACCCAAACAAGCTGAAGTGAACACTGCCAAGACTTCTGTCCAGAACGCTGATGTGCCTGAGTCATCTGAGAAAACACGGCTTCTGGAGAAGGTGTCGAGCTTTCTCTTAGTTGATGAGAATGAAGAAATGCAGGTGAGTTCTTCCTGTTCTTCCACCCACTTTGTTTCAGTCACTTGTGCTTTCATTCAAAACCTTTTTCAGACAGACTGAAAATGTGCTTTGGACAAATGTCACTGCTGTTACTGAGGAACAGATCAAGTCTCTGAAAACCAATCTATAAGTTGTCAAAAGGACTACATTATGCAGATTCTTGGCCATGAATCCAAAATTGTGTAATGTTTTGATTTCTTCATCAAAACATTACACAACATTACACATTTCACAAGCAAATTAGAAGTTGCCACTTCTATTTTGCCATGTTACACAACACTCCATTGGGGTGGAAAAACCAGTTTGTTTTTTTTTTTCACTAAATTGCTTCTGAATCACTGGGCAAAGTTTTTGTGGAGGATGTTGTTTTTTATCCTAGTGTTTTGGCAAAATTGGAGTGTTCACCTGTTTTTCTCTTTGCAGTCTTTTTCCCCATTCCCCAAAGAGTCTGAAAAACTGCTGTGAGCTGGTTCTCTGCAATTCAATCCTGATACTTCTTGGAGAGTGTTAGAATGTTTTTCCTTAAAGTTTTTTTGGTGACAAGTTGCTTCTTGATTGCATAATACCATGAATTCAGAAACCTTCCCACCTGTTTGGTGTTACCCTAATAAGCTCTGCACTGGTGGCAGTCTAATCCCTTTGTAGAGTTGTCTTTTATAAATTAGGTTTTCGTGAGGATTTGTCCGTCTTAAATTTTGTGGTTAATGCTGTATACTCTCCGTTGTTCCTCTCAAGATAAAAGATGAATCGTCGTTCATGAGATCCCTCGGGTGCAACCCCAACCAGCTGCTGAAGGTGGTGTCCATCTTTGGTAACACGGGGGAGGGCAAGTCGCACACCCTGAACCACACCTTCTTCATGGGCAGAGAAGTCTTCAAAACGTCTCCCACTCAGGAGTCCTGCACAGTGGGTGTATGGGCAGCATTCGACCCCATCCATAAGATTGTGGTCATCGATACAGAGGGGCTGCTTGGCAACAGCTCCAAACAGGGCCAGAGAACTCGTCTTTTACTCAAGGTGCTCGCTGTCTCGGACCTCATCATTTACCGCACTCACGCTGACCGCCTCCATGACGACCTTTTCAAGTTTCTCGGTGATGCCTCCGATGCTTACCTGAAGCATTTCACCAAGGAGCTAAAAGCCACGATGGCCCGCTGTGGACTGGATGTCCCTCTGTCCACCCTGGGTCCTGCGGTGGTCATCTTCCATGAAACCGTCCACACCAAGCTCCTGGGTTCAGGTGACACACACTCATTTTCCTTGCAGCAAGTAATCACTTTACATTGCACTTGATGCTGTGCAAACAATAGCCCTTAAAATGTGTCCCTCTGAACGCAAAATGCATTCACACGTACAGAAAATGGGTAGTTGGATGTCACATAACCAACTTACTGTATTAAATTTTGAGTTTATGTGAAACACCAACATAAAGTATCACAAAATAATTCATTTGGGCTGTGTCTCTACCAGCTTTACACTGAATATTTTTGTCCATTATATTCCATTTTAGCCTGTACTGCACATTTTGTCTGATATTACCATGTTTCGCCATGGTGTGTCCAGGGTGATGTGCAGTATTGGTTTTCTAGTTTTGTTATTGCTTTGTGAATAAAAGAATACACAACATAAATTAGAAGTCCTATTTGTTATTGCTATGTGAAATTATGGTATTAGGAAAAGAAAAAGGTCCTGTTTTTGCACACTCAGTCATGTGAACACGCCATTTGTTCAAAAACTTTGGTGAATGTCATATTCTGTCTTTGTCCTACTGTAGATAAATCACTGGAGTCTGTGGATCGGCTGCTGTTGGAGCGCTTTAGGAAGCTTTCCCGCTTTCCTGAAGCCTTCAGCTCCTTCCAGTATTGGGGCACACAGACTCTCAGTCCTCCTACTGATTTCCGGGGCTTGCAGAATAAACTGGAGCAGCTCCTTGATAACAACGCCACGCGTTCTCCTCGTACCCTGGGCGTCATCTTCAAAGCCCTGCAGGTAGAGCTGCATGTCCGCTGACTTTTCAATAATTAATCTGCTTTAATCTGGCTGGATGTTTAGTAGACCTTGCTGATCTCAATGAGTGACACTGAACATAGTTTAGGCTGATTCGTAGTGTAACTGACTCTGTTTAGTTGCGGTTATAATTGAAAGTTTTTGTTTGGTTTTTTTTTGACACTGTTCTTGCAGGCATTGAGTGAGCGCTTTAATGGAGAAATCGCAGGTGAGGTTGCAGCACACAGCTGTTTCTTTCCTGATGAGTACTTCACCTGTTCCAGCTGTTGCCTCAGTTGTGGGTCAGTACTCTTGCTTTTTTAAAAAAAATAAAAAACAACAACAGCTGTCGCCCCATCTATTTCAATGTTCATAATTAATAATTGCATTTATCACAGATCTGGCTGCAAGAGTAGCATGAACCACTTACAGGAAGGGTCGTACCACGAGGCGAAGCAACGCTGCCGTTACTCTGCGCAGTATGATAATCGCATTTTCACTTGTAAGGTACGCATAGTTGCTCAGCTTTATTTTTTGTTATTCTGTTTTTAGATACAATGCTAAAAATGCACTTTCTTGATTAATTGATTAGGCATTACTTGGCCTAATATTTTCATCTCAGGCTTGTTATGAAGGAGGGAAGGAAGTGTTGGTCGTCCCAAAGACATCTGCTTCCTCAGACTCCCCATGGATGGGCCTCGCCAGATACGCCTGGTCTGGGTGAGTAACGGGGAAGTTCACCTGGCAATGTTTATCCAAGCTTTACTCAACATGCTTATTACATTATACGAGGCACAGATCATTATCAGATCCTCGAGGTGTAATAACCTTAACAGCTTTAAGACTAAATATTGAAATAAACTTGCATAACATAATCTAGTGGATTTTATTAAAAACAACAACAACAACAACAAAACTATTTTGTAATTGCCATAATTAAATAAATCATACATTTTAACACACACTTACTGGTTACTGGTTTGTAAACCGTAAATTATTTTAAGGTTCATAAAAACATTGATACTCATCCATATAGGTGACTTTCAATTCAGTCCAAAAAGAGACGCTGCCATTTTATCTATTTATTTATTTTGTTTAGATAATGAACATATTTAAACATATTTATATTTTTCTTTTTCCATATGTTTAGTTACGTTATTGAATGTCCAAACTGTGGCGTGATCTACCGGAGCCGCCAGTACTGGTATGGCAACCAGGACCCTGTGGACACAGTCGTCCGCACTGAGATCCAGCATGTTTGGCCTGGGGTAATAAAAGCAAACTGCTTGCATCTATTTTTAAGTGATATAATTGTTTAAAGTGAAGTTATTATGGAATAAAAATATGTTGTATTATTTATAACTATATTTTATCCACTATAAAATAGCTACAACTTTATAATCCTAGCAGCCACTTTTGTCATCACTCCTTCTGATAACATTTTTCTAAAGCTGTAAAGCTTACGTGACAAAAAAGAAACATGTCAAGTTTTAAAAATTACTTTTTTATGAAACGTATGTTATGGTTAAGTTGCCAAACCATGACAATTAAAACAACATAAATTTTTTTTACAAAATGAGAAATAATATGTTTTTCTTATTGAAATGCTCTATTTTGACAGGGATTGAAGAAAAAAGTGTGTACTTTGACAAAAATGTATAGAAAAAAAAATGTTTTTCTTGTACCATTTTTCTCACTGTCTTGTAAATTATTTGCATTATTATATAATACACTTAAATTAGCCTTTTTGTTACTGTTATATGTAAAGGTTCTGCTGACTTTTGCAGCAAATAAGCAGCTTTAATAACAGTCCTTGTACAGATCCTGAAAAGCCACAGGTTGAAGACCCCTGGCTTATAATCGTTCAAAGGGAAATTTATGCTTTTGTCACTGCTTTATTAGACAAATAATATACATGTTGCATGTGATTACTGCAAGATCAGCGGATGGGCCGGGATCATTTTCTGATGACTGCAAGATCTGGAAACGCACCGGACTCTTCCGTTTCCAATGTCTCTGCACAACTGATGCAAAAGAGCAGATTAACGAGTCGTACAGCCCCCTGGTCTGAGCCTACGTAGCTGTGTAGTAACACTGCAGCAAACTAAAGCTAGTTCCTGTCACATCTTTTAAGTCCAATAAAGCCCAGTTTATATAGTGCACACACGTTTGGTATTAGGATTACTTTTTCAGAGATCTACTGAATCAGGATAGGATAAGTTACTTTAGCTGTTATGTCACTGTTAAGTAGTATTTTTTTATGCATTCAAGGAATAACTTCACTGCTCTCTGACCACAGTGGTCAGAGAATTATTAGCTGAATTAATCAGAAAGTAGTTTGTGCTGTCAGATGTATTTTCAGTTAAAAGTATTTGGCACCCCAAGTAAGTAAGAGGAGCAATTGCATTGTTACATGGTATTAGGTCACTGCAGTGAGATTTAAATATCAGTTGTGTAAATGCTTTAGCGATGGCCTACATATGTGGTATGCAAGAATTGGGCAACTCATGCTGCATATCTAAAATATCCACATCACCTTGACTTGGCTTGTAGTCAGATAATATACTGTATTAAATGTTGAATTTTACAGATATGAACACCTTTTCAGTTTCAGTTTTTTTTTAATGGCTAACATCAGCTAAATAAATAGTATTGTTACTCATAGCTTCACAGATCCTCATCTCACAAAATCCAAACTGTCGCATGATGCAGACCTTGAAATATTGTTGTGACATTCAAACAGATTCTTCTGTGGTCTTGCAGTCTGACGGCTTTTTAAAGGACAACAACAACGCTGCACAGCGGCTTCTCGATGGCGTCAATCTAGTGGCCCAGTCGGTATCAGAGCTCGGCGTGAAACCTGCCAAGGCTGTCACCTCTTGGCTGACAGATCAGATCGCCCCGGCCTACTGGAAACCCAACTCCCTCATCATGGTGAGTGACACAGACTCGCCCTCTGCCACCCGCCACCAGCAGCCAAGTCAACACTTTCATGTCCAGGGGGATGTTTACTCTCTATAGCGCTGGGCTCCCGTTGCACAACTTAATGCGTGCCTGTCACGAAATGAAATGGGGAAATACTACTGGTTGCAGCCTCCTCCCTTCAGCTCTTGATCAATAACAACATGTGCTGTTATTGCGTTTCCCTCTGTACAAGATGTGCCACAAGTGTCACGCAGTCTTCCAGGATAACGACACCAAGCATCACTGCCGTGCCTGCGGGGAGGGCTTCTGTGACGGCTGCTCCTCCAAAGCTGCGCCCGTCCCGGAGAGAGGCTGGGGTCTTGCCCCTGTCAGAGTCTGTGACGTCTGCTTCGAGCAGAGGGCTTCGTATGCAGGTACGCCCTCACAGATTTTAAATGTCATTCCTCTTCCTGTTTATGCTGGTATTTAATCTTTATGTAAGCATGCCTCTTTTTTTTTTTATTGAGGTTTTTCTTCTTTGTGCAGAAATACTTGCGTCAGAGCTTGAGGAGGAAGAAGGTGGGACTCTGGCCAGGAAGGTTGGAGAGGCTGTTACCAACACCATAGGGGTTGTGGCTACTGCTATTGACATCCCACTTGGTAAGTATTGCTCAAAAATCAGATATAGTTGTGTAGGTAGGTATGGAAGATTCAAAATGGGTAGTATATTGCCCCCTTGTGGTTGAGTCTCATAAAGCTTATTTTGTGGACAAAAATATCCCTAGATTAAGTTTCTGACAGCTGTTATGCACAAGTCAGGTCAGTTAAACTTAAATAAGTGAGAAATAGCAAACGAAGCTAATTGCTTGCTTTAAATCAAACAATGACTTAAAGTAAAAATCCTTATCAAACCAGAAAACTATATGGGTACACTCTTGATCAGCTAAGAGGATAAAGTGTGGCTTAAAATCTTTGAATGTATTAACCGTAATGCCTGTTTTATAGCTGCACATTTGATTTACCAGATAATTATAATTTTAACATTAATGTTTAAAGAAGTGGGTTTGCCAAAAGTTGCTGTTTTTGCTTCTGAATGACTAAGTCTCCATACATGAGTCACGCTTTACCCCTGCGCCACCATGATGTCTCATGAGCTACATTTTTATAGCTTGATAATCTTACTATTGTGATCTAATCAGTGATTTTTGATTAACTGCTCCTTTGTCATCTTTATTTTTTTTATTCAGAGCTCTATACATAATGAAATGCTCAAAGAAGTGTTTTGTATTTATACGCACACACAACAAAAAACTGTCTGTTGAATTTCTTCAGTTTGCAGCTGTTTTTATGAAGGAGTTAGATCTAAGTCCTTCAATCCCTCCAGTCAGAATTGAACTCTAATTGTTAAGAACTGGTTATTTCTTCTCACAGCTACAACTCTTTTCAGACACTGCAGCCTAAGTTTCTGGCTGTCTTCTATTGATTCTTTGTTAGTAGGTGCATTTCCTCCTCAATAACTTTTTTCAAATCCCAGCATAGCTTTCTGAGGCCATATTTTTGTTTTACTTTAAATTCAGTTTGCACTGCCTCTGTCTGTGTAAAAGTAGATTACCAGGCTGCAAATGTGATCAGTGCTCTAGCCCCTCCCTCAACGTCCCGAGTAAACTCAAACTTTTTAGGAAAGTACCTCCTCCCCAAAAAAGAACTTATAAAACGGCTGAATCGTCATGTGAATCTGTATCATGAAATGAATCTTTAACAAAACCAGGAAAAATCTAGCTAGCAACAGAGTTGTTCATTGAACTGAATCGTCAAATTTTATCTGCTGTGTTGAACTCAATGCATGTATTTTTTATTAATGGATATATTGTGTAGCACTAAAGGGACTTATTTGTGTCAGAAACAAACATGTGTCAGAAACACGGCTCTGTTGTGTTTGATGAGTGACATATTGTGACATTCTCTTGCCTCATTTGCTTCTTAAGAAATATATTGACTGTTTTAATGTGTTTGTTAGGTTATTACATGCTAGCCTGGTGTTGACCTAAATGTACTTCTCAAAGGCTTTGATAAATATGTTTTTGATAACCTGATATCCTGTTGGAAATGTCTCTGTATCCATGGCCATCCCTAAAATACCTCAGAGCAAACTCTACTCCAATCACAACAAAATTAGACCACCTACTTACTAGTTTTTTTTATTTCCATGGTAACAAGAATCATGTCTCCTAAAGATTTTATTCACCACATAGTAATGGTCCACTTGAGACATTTATGATTAAGAATATGCACAATCAGTGTTTTTAGTGCCTGTAGTTAGGTAAAAAGTTGTTTATGATATAAAAAGTGATATGTACTCTGCAGGTCTAATTTCCGTAAAGTGTTATATACACTTAAGGATATATAATACTTCCCAGGTAAAGGGAACTTGAGCAATATCTTTCTCCATTATTTTGACTCAAAGTCATAATGTTGATACTTTTTCACATCTTGCATCATTACAAGTGCAAAACAACATGTTTTATTGCAGTCAGAGCTAAAATTGAATGATTTAGATCAAGGCATACGCATGTTTTTGAATGGCTCAGTCAAAGGTCAGACCTAAATGAGAATATGTGGCAGGACTTAAAAAATTTACACAGACCATCCAATTTGACTGAGCTTGAGCCATGATGCAAAGAAGGATGAGGGTGGAGACATACCCCATTAACCAAAAGGACTTGCAGATGTAACTGCAGCAAAATGTGGTTCTACAGAGTAGCTTCAGGTCCACTGAATACCAATTCATGCCATGTGTTTTTCTAATCGATTGTAAAAAAGGGTAATTTTCCTTTCACTTTACAATGAATACGCTAACTTGTGTTGGCTTATCACATTAAGCTCCATTAAAAAAATATTGAAGTTTGTGATTATAATGTGACAAAATGTGAGACTGCTCAATATGCATGAGTACTTTTTCCAGGACACTAAGTTTTTCAGCAACTTTTCAGTAGGTCTAATGCTATTTATCATCAGACAGACAGATTAAACTCCGTCTTGATCTCAGACTCTTTTCTCAGCAATATTAATCTTCACCTTGCTGCTTTTATATGACTCAAAGTCATATATATATATATATATATATATATATATATATATATATATATATATATATATATAATATTGTCAAAGACGTGTTTGTGTGTTGTCGATTGACTATATTTTTGTTCCGTTTTCTCCTTAGGCCTCATGAAAGACGCAGCCCGTCCTGCCTATTGGGTGCCTGACCAGGACATCCTGTTGTGCCACAACTGCCAGCGCGAGTTCACTGCCAAGCTCTCCAAGCACCACTGCCGTGCTTGTGGCCAAGGAGTGTGTGACGAGTGCTCCCCACAGCGTCGAACGGTCCCTTCGCGGGGCTGGGATCACCCTGTCCGCGTGTGCACCGGCTGCAACCAGAAACCTGGAGAACTTTGATATGGTTGCTTTTCCTTCCTCTTAGCACCGGAGAGAATTGTTCACTCATTGGCAGTCTGTCACTACTCAGGTGTACACCTGCTACTCTAATGGATTGGTCTTGCATATATGGAAAGGAAAACATAGGGAATACTTCAATATTTTAGCAAATTTGAATTTAAGAGTTCCTGTGGCCTTTCTAGAACACACAGAACATGGGGGTTACTTGACCTGAATTTTAGCTTCATATTTTGATCATTATGGACATAAATCCAGAACTTTTCCGTTAAACAAAGCTGTTGAGGTATTTTTCTATTATTAGAAAATATTTTAAAAAATGCATTATTTGAAAGGCTGATTGTTGAAGATGATGGTCGGTTGTTGTGGTTATGACTCCAGCAAAACCTATCTTGACTGGTTGTTTCTGATCTTGGGCGTGTAATGAAAGTGTGATATTTCATATTTGTTTAGGCATAACTGCAGGTTCCGTTGCATGCATGCATTGCAAGATTTTAGTTTTTGCACTAAGCCTTTTTTCAGCTGTTATAGGCTGTTGCTTGAGATGGCCAAAAGTTAGGTATCCAGCAGAGGAAGTATGCAGTTCCAAACTGAGCTAAACTCGGCAGCAGTAGTTTCAGATTTGGATTTCTGGTGTGCCAAAATGTATTCAGGTCATTGTGTCTGTGCAAATGTAATGTTTATATTCTATCATGCGATTTGTGGTTGTATGAACTCACAGAGGTGTGTGAATCTGACTTGTTGAAAAATATTTAAATGTTAATTATATATAAAAAAAAATGCTTGTAAGCACACTGTCTGGCATTACAGTCTCGGAACTCTATGGCCTTTTTACTTGTTCAGACAATAAGATCTGAATCAACCTTAGCATATCTCTTGCCAGGTGGCATTTTAGAGTTTAGATGTTACAAAATATTTGCATTTTATGTTTAGGTTTTATTTTTGTGTGCATTTCAATACATGTACTACCTACTCGTATCTGTAGATCATGGAATACCAGAGGAAAACAACATCAGGGTTTCTCTCCAAACTAGTTTTTCATTATTCAGTAACCAAACTGAACATCGGCACAGTACCTTGAAAACGTATTTATACCCACTCTATTAAGCAAATCACAAACTTTGATGTGTTTTATTAGGATTTTAGGTCCTACGCCGACTCAAAGAAGTGCATAATTGTGAAGTGGAAAGACAAGGAAACATGGTTTTCTCATATATTTTACATATGTCCATCTGAAAATTGTACTGTGGAGTTGGCAAAATTCTAACAAATTAATACACTTTGATGTATTCCATTATACTTCTGTGTGGATGTTTAGAGTTGCAACCGTCTTGGAAGGTACACCTCTGCTGTACTTTCAAGTCTTTCGCAGACTCCAACAGGTTTTCTCCCCAGGGTTGCTCTTTATTTAGCTCCATCCATCATCCAATCATCTCTGACCAGCTTCCCTCTCCATGATTAATAAAAAACATCCCCACAGTAGGATACTACATTATGTTCAGCGCCATGTGTGGTGTTAGTTTTCCCTCCACACAGCAATTGTACCACACTCTTTTAATCTTTTGATGATAAATTTAACTGATAAATGGAAATATTTAATGGGTATCAGTACTTTTGCAAGGCAATGTGTGAGATAAGGACTGTTGCAGCTTTTAACTCTTTGCATTTACGTAAGCTGTTATGAAAGGGTTTTTTTTTTATTTACGTAAGCTGTTATGAAAGGGTTTTTTTTTTGGTCCATCCTCATTGTATTTTTTTTTCATATTACTGTACATGTATATTTATATTTCTTGTGTTGGAAACTAAGCCAATTGATCTTTATTTATTTTTATTTTATGTTTTTAGCCCAAGACTGGTATAGTGATATTCAGATCTAGCTGTTCTGACACTTTGTCTCGCATGATGTAACAGAGTTTTAACCTGGCTTGCACCATTGTTAGTTTTATTGAGTAACCTGCCTGTTACACAGTGATGTCATGGAAAGCACAAAGGGTGGATGCCTTTGTTGGTTAAAACAAAGAAATATAAAGAAATATAGATCTTTGTGGATAGTTATAATTTTTTCTCTGATCAAGGTTAGGCTGCCTGGTCTCAAATAGATTTATTTGCTTTATTGTTCAATCAAAGACTCCCCTAGCAGTCTTGCACATAATAGAATACAAAATGTTGTAGTCCTGTCTGTTCATATCTCATTTATCATGTTTTGACTTTTTTAACACTTAATACTTCTCATTTACAAACAAGGAGGAATGAGTGATTTACTTTAAACTGTTTGAATCTGACTTGAAGAAGACTGGTGGGGGAGTTGCAAAGGATTAAAGCTGTGTCAGCACCTGTCTGTCAAAACATAATCTGGAGCTGCCTCCATGTTTTTTAGTGCAAGTGTGTGTGTGTGTGTTTTATATCTCTTCACGTACTGTATGTGGGAGGAAGAGATTGTGTGCACTCCATTCCTGTCAAACACTGCAACCACAGAAATAGTGAGTGGGAAAAGATTTAGTGTGCTTATTAAATATGCTAAATGATTTATGCTTATTTTAATAAAGGAAATATTTTTTTTTTCCATATTAACATTCATTGCCATTTAAAATGTGCTATTTTATTACACCAAAAATTCCACAGTCAGCTTTCGGGTATATAGTGGATGGTCTCTTTAAAAGTGTTGAAATTCAATTGTGTACAATATGAATACAAGGGAAAACCCTTTAAAATAATTTTGACAGTTTACCCCTATGAAGCCACGCCCCATCCGCTCGCGCTTGCCGTGGATTGGTCCACGAATTCGCCTCGCGTTCCGATTGGTCAGTTGCCCTAGGTTTCCCTCAGAACTGCAAGACGCCGATATTGCGTTACATTGTAGCAAAATGGCGGCTGTCATTCAGAATCCACTGAAAGCGTAAGTAATTTAGACATTTATCAAATTCTGAATAATTACTTTGCTGCCAACTCAGTACATTGGTGATTTCCTTTCGTGTGCGTCATTTCCAGCCGTCTGTGTAAGGCAGGCGAAGCTGTCCGAATATATTTTCTATACTTCTTTCATGTCAAAGTAGCCCTCTGCTGTTCTTTTATTTTGCCGAATTTCAGCATTTAGACTAACACGAGCACACAGCTCCTTGACATTATCTTAGCACTGAAGGGGGCTTCTCTCGCCTCTGCTTCAGGCAGAGTGTCGCCTCTCCTGTGCTGTACATTTATTTGAAAACTGTCGACAACGTGCCGATTCGCCGCAGCGAATGATTAAAAGCCGATTTCCCTTCGAGCTGGCTCGGGCACAGGCAGCAGCGGAATATCTCCTGGCATTTCCAAAGTCTCTTATAGTTGTGGGAATTGTCGACATGTCAACTTTGACTGCATGGAGCGCAGACGTGGTCAAGACTTGGTCAAAGCAAAGCAAGCAAGCAGGCAGACGGGCGAGAAAGGGAGGAGGCATTTTGTATTTGCAAGCAAGACATGCGAATTTACAAAAAAGTGACAGCAATTTTAGTTTGAAATTGAATAATTAAACAATGTGTGCAAAAGTAATTTAAATCCCTGACTTTCAAGGAAATATCCCATCTTTTCCCCCATTTATCCTTTGTTCTGTTGTACTGTTTCTCTAATGTTAACAGTGTGGAATAACTGCGACTTAGCCTCCTGCTTCCTGTCATTTTAAAGCAAAATTGCATTATAATTTAGTAAAGCTTCTAATGCATGATCGGTTCAGCTGTACGTGACAGCAGCAGTCAGGCTGGCTTTATTGATGTCTCCTAATGATCCTGGCTCAGTGGGGACTGAGGAGGTAGAGCTGTAGTTCCACTGTGCCTTTAAGTGGAGGAGTGCTGGAGATTAGCCTGGTCCAGGATCCTGGGCCCATCTGTCAGAGAGATGCTCCAACTGGGAGGAAGTGCTGGGTTGAAGCAGAAGAACCATCTGCTCCTCCACAGAGGTACCGTGCAACCTCTGTGGAGTGGAAGTGGAGGATCAAGGTGCAGATTCCTGGACCAGTTGTCACGCAACGGGCTTCTGGGTTGCCTCAGTCTCACCGAGGAACCAAACTTAGAAAAAAATTACCACAAAGCAACCACAAACCCTGCAGAGAAAAATAAGTTGTGCTCAAATTGTATCTTGCATTTTGATTCCAATCTTGTTACTTTTGCTTCTTTGTCTTCACCTTTATATGCTAACTCTTGTTTGCATTTTACTACATTTACTATGAATATATTTGTAGTGATATACCAATCATAAAACCAGAGATCAGAATTAGACAAATTTGGACAAAAAACAAACAGAATTTCTAATTTCCTATTCACTGAATCCATAAAAACTAAGAACTCCCATCATTTTTAGTGTATGAGCTCATCAACCAGCAATTTTTGTGTTGTTGCACTTTTTGTACTTTAATAATGATCAGATATACTTCAGATACTTATACTTTGATGCATAAATAGGGACAGTTATTCCTTCATCTTCTGTTTGATCTAAAACCACTACGTCTATCATCAACCCCTATCAGATGATCCTTTTGGTCCGTGATCTTTGTGAGCTTATTACACCTCACAATCAACTAAAAGGCCTTGATGCAGATTGAAGCGGGGCTTGAATTTGACCCACCAATACTGCGCTCTTGAACCATCTCGGGAGGTAGTCATAAACCTGTGACCACTATGAACAGTAAAGGGATTGTAGTGCAGACGAAAGCAATGCGCATAGAACTTTAACATCATCGTGTCATGTCATGTCTGATCGGAGGAATATATTGATCAGAATCTGGTGGAGATGATAACATGCTTAAGATGGCACCCGACAGCTTTATTTGTATTTAAAGTATTGAATGCAGTTGGGTAGCCTTCCTGCATGAGGCTTTTTGACACAGAGATCAGTGCTATATGTGGGATTTTCCCGCACAGGTTTTAAGCAGATGAATTCTCTGAGTTGTAGGCCATGCTGAGTTCTGCAACCTCAGTTGCGAGAACAGACACGGCCTGTATTCTTGTAAAATTGAGATGCGTGAGAGGTCAAATAACTAGCCTATTTTTGCTCGCATAAGTGTTATGGAAAAAATTAACGTTAGCAAGTAGCATGGCTACCATTACTAAAACTCAGCAGAACTCAGAATTTGGGGTCCTTATTTTAACTGGGAATCCAACCATTTGAACCTTTTTGTTATCTGCTGAAGACTTGCTGTCTCTCACTCTCCTGCAGCCTGAGTGAACCACAGGGATCTCAGTGCCCTATATCTCCTGTTTTTACATATCTGTACTTTAATTGACTTCCTTGTATACACCGCACTGATACTAAAATATGTTCTTCATTAAATGACGCACACACTGTTTTTGTCAAGCTCTATGTCTTAGCCCTTGCATATTGTGTGTTTGCTAACTGAGAAAAGGGCAACCAGCGAATGAAAACAAAATCGTCTGCTTCTGGTCACATGCCAGTTTCTTTTTTCATTTCTAGTTTTCTGGTTATTCATTGATAAATAAGTCCATAATGTTGTACATTGCTGCTGTGCTGCTCTCAAGCCTGAATAAACCTATTCATTACAGAGAATATATTAATTAGAAACTGACAAAAGTATTAACTTTGTCTTTTTGTCAAATTGCACTGCACAGGAAATCTTTAAAATGGTGTATAGATTAGATAAAATAAACATTCCTTTAACATTTTCAACTACTTTTGGTTTATGCTTTTTTTTTTCCTTGTGGAAAATTTGCAAATGACCAGAATAAAAAAAAAATGACATGAGAAATGTCGATATTTCCTTTTAATTAGCTTTTCTAACTACTGACCTGGTAACTCTTAACATGATGGGGTCACTGACCAGGAAAAGGATTATTTATTAAGTTTCCGGTATGGCCCATTCAAGCTGAAAATTGTATGTTTATGATCGCTGGCGCGATTACCTTGTATATCTATAATTTGCATGTTTTCATATAACCATGGCTGTTTTACAGTCCTTGCAGTTGAATGTTGGTCACTTTAGAATCAAATAAAAGTAAAAAAAAAATCTATTAGTGTGGAGGTTGGAGATGCATTAAGTAAAATCATATTTCTAACTGTGAGCAAAACATAAATAATATGGCAGCACTATGAGGTTTATTACAGATGTTTTCCTTTATGTCCAACTTTGGCTTTTGCTGCTATATGTCTTTATCTCCATGTCTTTACATCTTGAACAATTTGATCCACTATGCAGAGAAATCAATCTACAGTTTTGGGCCTGGTCGTGCTTTTCTCCTACATGTGGTTTTCCATGTGGAGGTAATTGACTCCCTAGCTACAAAAAAAGCTCATTTTAAATTCCCGGAGTAATTCCTAAAATGTTGCAGAACACTCACAGAGGCCTGCAGGGAGATAACTACCCACCTTTATCCCTGGAAGATCTGCTAAATAAAAAAAATGAAAAAAACGTTGCATCTGTGCCATGTTTCAGTTTTGCCAACAAGGGAATTACCCAGGAAAATCATGGCTTCCACTTAAATGCTTTTACACAAATCAGCAGTGTTTGTCATAATTTTTTATTTATTTATTTTTTATTAAAAATTATTTCTTGTTATTTTGCTGGACTGTTTCACTCTTACATCCCAACAGACTTCCTCATGTGTCTGCAGTGGAGCTGCTGTTTTCATCTCAGAGCAATTTTAGCATTCTGATGTGGAATGTCTCCTTGCTATAAGCTGTGTTTAATGAAGTGCTTCAATCTGCTATAATTAGCCTCTGTCTTGGGTTTCTGACTTCATTTCACACGTTTGTCAGATTATAATTAGTCACACTTGACACTAATTGGGTGTCGGTCCTGTGGAACAGTTTGACCTTTTTTGTATTAAGAAGATTCACTTTGGGGAAATGAAATGTTGGTTTGACTTTTTTCCTGGAGATGAGGCTGGCGAAGCGTTGGAGCCTAACTTGCACGATTGTGTGAGGTCTGCGAACAGGACGTTGGTAATCTCCAAAATCTGCTGATTAAAATTGAGTCTGGGATATTTAATTAGTAAAATTGCTCATTAAAATTTGAGCCACAGCTGGAGCTTTCAACCGGCTGGACTAATCTTTCATCCGCAGCTCTCCTGAAACGACATCGCCCCGTTTGCAGACTTCCTCGTCGACAGGGTTGAGTAGAATTTGAGTGAGTCAGGCCTGCTGTTTATTTGCTGAGCGATTGTGGAGGTGTACTGTCTGGTTTTGCTCCTGCCCTCACCCAGACTGTGTTGTTCGGATTGGTGTAATCAGAGGTTGTTGTCAGGATGCAGTCACTCTGTACAAGCCCTCCCCCTCACTTGATATGTGGCGGTTCTGGCTTCCTGTGAAGCAGCAGTGCACCTGCAAATTTAGGAAACTCTTAAAAGAGAACGTGCAAGATGCTAGTTTTGATTTTCTCACTTTTTCTACAATATGCAACTCAACCCTCTTGGGTACATTTTAAAGTAGTCACTGGAGCTTTCACAAGTCAGATCCTTCCTGGGAGCTGCATTACCAGATATGCAAAATGTGTGTTGACACATGCTCGCATTACGGATGCACCCATGTGGCACGGCAAACCGTTGACAGAAACAAGCTGATAGTGGAGGCCCCACCGGCCACAAGATTTGCTTTTACTCCATCTCACCCTCATTCTACTCACACTCACCTTGTCCACTCAGCTGGAAGACGGTGAGGATGTAAAGCACATGTTCCGGACATGTTCTCTGGTTCTTCTAAAATCACCACTTGGCTGCCAGACAAACGGCAAGTACAAGTTTTAGGGAAATATGACTCAGATTTCCAAACAATGAAGAGTAGAGAAGTTTTCGATACATAGTAGTAATTTAAAAGCTATAGTTTTAGATTTACAATTTAAAATGTGTCAGGTAAGCAAACATGTACATGAAGTTTAGCCACTTCATGTAAACCAATCTATGAAAACTGTGGATATTTTTTTTTTTTGTTAAAAAATGAATTGTTGTTGGACTGCTAAACAAAGTGTGTTATTGCTAGTTCTGTAGATTAACCCTGGAGTTTCAACTGTGCGTGAGTCACTGATAGTTTTAGATTCCTTAAAATGGCATTTGACAAGAGGTTGCTATATTTAGACAAGAAGTTGTAGCTGAAGAGTGAAATCTGAAAGCTGCTGGACCAAAATATGCATTTCTGAAACACAATTTTTTTAAAATTAAATTATGGACTTAGTTATGCAAAAGAAAACAGCGTTAGAGATTCACTGAGAAATCAGGTGTCAAACATTTGAACATTTTGTTCAAATGCTGTGCTTGTAGTACAGCAGCTTCTTATAGTACAGAAATATAACAAGCTGCTTAGAAATGAACTGTATTGTCTACAACGTGTCGACAAGCCTGTGGTTTATTTAGACTAGAAAGTGTAAGACCTTAAGCAGATGCAAAATTTAGTGCAGCCTTCACATTTACAAAGAAACCAATGTGTTAGCCGGCACATTAACAAGAACAATGATAATTGAGTTGCAATATTTTTTTATTGTTTTTTTTTATTTTTTTGCAGCATTTCACACAGCAAAGGAGTAAGCTCCTCCTTTGCTGCTACACCGGGTGAGACAGAGAACGGGCTCAAGGGAAAAAGCACAGCTGATTTCAAGTGTGGTGCTCATTTGATATGCATTACCTCAGCAGACCTGCCCACACTGCCTTCAATTGACTGCCGAGTACACAGCAGTCTAACAGGAACATGGGGAATACGTCAATGAAAATGACCAAAGTCAAAGAGAATGCGCAGCTTCTGGATTCATTTTCTTAAGACAAAAACTGTAAAGCACGCTGCAATATGTGTCATAAAAATTTCACTGAAGTCTAGGTAAATAATTTGTTTCACCACTTAAAAAATCCGATCCTACCCTGTGCTTCTTTTCACAAATTTCCTTAGATAAAACAAGTTTCCTAAAAATCAATTCATAGAAAACTGAAGCAGTCTTTTCAACAACTTTTTCAATAAGCCATAAATCCCATTTCTATTTAAAAGTGTATGCATCTATTTTCCACAGTTTTCACATTAGAATAGACTGGAAGGTAGGAATTTGTCCCAATTTGTCTGCATGTGACTTTCACTGTATTTTATGTGTGCAAAAACCTTATTGAGTACTAAATTCAGGGCTATTTAGTCATTTCTGACTTTCCTAACCTCTCAGTATAAATAGATTGCACCATTATTCTTTTCGGCTTGTTGAAATTTTATGCTGCACATAGTGTTTTATTTATCCAGCTTGTTGCTTCACTTTTGTAATCTTGGCACTCACGTCTGCACTTTTGTGAAAGCTGAATTAGTTTGTAACTGTTGTTTTGTTGGTTTGTAAACTTTGCTGCTGTTTGAAAATGTCCTAAAAGTTGCAGAACAGAAACATAAATGTCTGAGAATGGGATCAAAGCAACACATGCTGCCTGGAGGTGGTGTGGGTCTCTTTCATCTCCTGTGTCGTTGGGCATGTAGGTCTTGTCACTCATTACAGGTGTCAGAAAGATCTCTCACCTTAGCTGGTGCACTGCTGCTTGAAGTGGCAGGCCTCTGATTGAGGACGTCTCATTGCACAGACAGCCGTCTTCCACTTTTTCATCTGTCCTTTTGCTACTCATCCAACCCTCTCTAAACCTCTGTGCCAATTACCTGAGCCATCTGAAGTTTCTTGACGTGGACTTCAGCAAAGCTTATGTCCGATAGCAGCTGTGTGCCGACGTTAGTGTTAGTAAAGCACGTGAGTTAGTTTTATCTGCTCTGGTATCAGGGAACATATGGCATATTTTGACAGTTCATGTATTTTATGAGACAGCTCCATGGTTTTAATTTGGGCTGCACAATAAATCAGCCAAGGTTTCCTAAATTTTAGGCGATTGGCTGATGCATGTGGAGCCAATCTTCTGCACTAATCATACCTACCTATGCAAAGGTCTACAAATCGCCCACTATGGCCTTTGATGTGAGAGGGGAACAACTGGCAGACCTGTCCACTGGGTCATGTCTGCATGTGTGTAGCTACCAACTTGCAACGTTCACACTTTTCAGACAAGAAAAATGGTTTTGGCCTAAATTTGTATTGGTTGATCAGGCTTTTTAAAGATTGATGATCGGTCAGAAAACTGCAGTTGGTTCACCCTCAGCATTAATTCTTTGTGTGTGTGTGTGTGTGTGTGTTATTTAATTTGTATCATTAATCAGATTTTATAAAAAAGTAATTACAAAAAAGGACATTGACTTTTTCCACATAGGGCTACCTAAAAGCTCATCTCATGTTTTCTAAAAACATATTTATCAAGACTTTTGGCAAAATATCTCATAAAACGGTGAGACAAAAGTTGTTCTTTTGATTTATGGCTCTAGTAATTTTAACCACTAGCTGAAAATCCCGAAAAAACATTCATCAATGTGTGAATTTCAGCTGAAGCGCAGTTGGTTTATGCATTAGTGATCCAGAACACACCAGCAAGGCCACAGCTAAATATTTAAACAAAATTCCTTCACGGTGATGTAAAATCCTCTCTGCCAGTCATCACAAACGCTTCATGATGGATGTTGGTGCAAAGGGTTGCACAACCAATAAAGAGGTTTAGGGAACACATTTTTTTTTTACAAAATCAAAACAAGATTACTTTTGTAAAATTATAAAACTCTTTGCTGCATTTTATAGTTTTAAATGTTTCCATTCTGGAGGAAGAAAGTTCACATCCCCTGGTTGTTTTTGTGTAATTTACATCCAGATGTAAACAAGAGTGAAACGCAGGACTTTCTTATTGGAGCTCTACTTTTAGGCAACACATGGTACAAATTTGATTGTTCAGACATTTTATGGCTAGCTGGGTGGTGTTAATTTTTATGAGTCAAATATTTGTCTGAAGTCGGTGACTAAGTCAGTGAGCTCATAACCACTTCTACTAGCTGTTTTTAAGTGTGAAATGAAAAGAAAGTGGAAATGATGTGGAAAGAAATATTAGTCTTAGTTTAAGTAGATTAAATATCTTGATTAGATCAGAATATGGAGAAATGCATTCAGTACCGTGTGCCTTTTTCTTGACCTGCCTGCTTGCTGTTTTACACCCCCCTGCCGCCTCCTTTTTCTTCATCTCTCATCTTCACGCCTCTTCACCTTCGCCTGTGCTCCTGCTGAACCTGAGACTGCTTCCTCTCTCCTGTAACTCAAACACACACAGCTTTGTTTCTCCTCCAGAGCTTTGAGTTTCTAAGGTCTAGCGTCCGTGATGTGGCTGTCCTTCTGCTGGATGTTTTCCTTATCAAGATCAAGGCATGAAGGATGCAGAAAAGTTGCCCTTCCAGCTTCTTCGTCTCAGCTTTAGAGTTGCACTATGACTCACAACCTACAGCTCATTAGTTTCACTTCAAAATGGCCGCCCTGCTAATTGAAAACACATGGAGGATATTCCAGAATAAACACTTGCTCTGATTTGCCTTTTTTTGGGCCCTGTAATTGAACAACAAACTGTTAAAAGGTGCACAAACCACCTTGTCACAAGAGTTGCTGCCTCTTTCCCATCTTTTCTCGTGTAAATCAGAAGCTGCCCTTGTGCAAGGAATTCTGCTGAGATTAATTAAGTAGGCTAATTACCATACCAGGCGTGTGGCAGAGATTGAGGGCTTGAATGTGAAATAGCCACCCCCCATTTCTCTCTGAATATTAACACTGAAACCCTGAGGGACTGCCAAAATCTCAGTGGCACCAAGAAAAGTGGAGCTAAACTGCAACAGTCTTAGCTGCTTGTCGGTCAAAGGAGTGACTTCACATCAACCCCCAGAGTCTTTGTTTCGGTGATGAGCTTCACACACAGTCAGCAGCAGCATAGCTCAGTCCACAGAGGTAATAATGTGTTTAACAGTGGGAGCAGCAGCATTTTTGAACTGTTGTAATTGGGTTGCATTGCTTTTTCGGGGTGGTGGAGGGGGGGTTTGTCCATAATTTCTCCTTAATGTTAGACTGGAAGATGAATAGTGTGAACAGATGTGTACAGAAATGTCTTTATTGTTATGTCAATGAGATTCTAAATTAAAAAAAATATATATTGTGTTTTCACAGTACTGTGATACACACATAGGTCATCCTATAAGTTTTTGTTGTAAATTCCTATGCTGCTGAAAATTTAAGATGGAAAAGAAACACTTTTGGCTGCTGCAGTTGATATAGCATGTTGATTATTACCATTATAAGATTGTAACAGCTTCATGACCCTGAGAGGAAATGATGGAGGACTTAATGACATTTATTGACTATTATTTTTTATTTAAATAAATATATAAATAACACTATTAAATTAACATGGGAAGATTTTACTTTCCATCTTATGTCATTTATGCTCCGTGGAAATGTATCTAAATAGCAGGGAGTAGTGTAGCGGCCTTATTTCTGCCTGCTGACCGTCAGCAGTAGCTCAAATTCATACTTGGATTCATACTTTATCTGGTTTGCAATAAACTCATAATAAAGTGGATGAAATGCATAAAATATGAATCTTAATTTTCAAGAAAACAAAAAAAAAAATCACAAAAAAGATGATCAACAAAAGAAGCTGGTCAAATATCAGAAATACATTTCTGTCAAATGACTGAAAATCAACTTTGAAGGTTATGAATAATTTTGAACTTAACTAAGTTAAGAAACTAATTTTATCAATTGTGAATCAATTAAGAATCTTAAAATTAACAACATTGCATATTAAAAGAAGTGTCCACTCCTACTTCAAAAACTTATTAATTTTTTTGAATTTTTTTCTTTCAATGGTTCTTCCATCGTGTTTTTTTTTTCTTTTTTTTTTCTTTTTTGGAGAAGTGCAGCCTCTGCATTTAACCCATGTGTCTTGGTTTTGGCTAAGGAATTTTGGCAATATCACCCTTTGACACAACTACAAAGCCCATGGACTAGATTAGTAAACAGAAGGAGTTTAAAGCCAGACATTCAGCCTCTCTACAAACCACAAGATTCATGTCTGAAGGCTCTTTTATTGTAGTTGGTTTAGGAAGTGAAGGTCTAAAACCTTCTTACCTATAAGTACGAAAAGAACTGGAGTCACATGCCCAAGCTTGAAATAAAGGCAAACTTAATTTAACCAATTTGTATTTAACTTGCTTTAGTTGGGTCAATTCAGTATGACTTTTTAGTTTAATTAAGCTGGCTCTAGTGAAGTTTAGTTTAAAATTTTCATCACAATTGTTGTGAAAAAAGTCTTAAAAATCTTACATTTATTTCACAGAAACAGCAGAAACTCAGCACACAATAACCAAAACAATCTCTGCAGCAGAATGCCAGTTTGCTCATGTGCTTACACATTGAAATTACTGTTATCCTGTAAAGTGATTGCTTGTTTGTGTTCTGCATGTGAGCACACTGTCAGTGGCCTTTACCTCTGTTGTTCCCTGCTGAAGGTTGGGCGACCAGTTCTATAAGGACGCCATTGAGCAGTGCCGCAGCTACAATGCCCGCCTGTGTGCCGAACGCAGCGTCCGCCTGCCGTTCCTGGACTCTCAGACTGGCGTGGCCCAGAACAACTGCTACATCTGGATGGAGCGCCACCACCGAAGCCCTGGTAGGACGACACACACACCCCCCACTCACACACACACAAAGAGGCACAGAATTCACAGAGCGATGTACTCCCTGTTCTGGGTCAGGCTGCACTTTTATACTCTGGAGGCTGCTGTTCACAGCAGTGAATAAAATGCGTGAGACTTGTTGCAGACTACGCGCTGAATTTTTTTCTGATGATCCGTAATAATCTCCCTGACTCACTGTGGAGAAACCTGCTATTTGCTCTCTAAGTAACAGCCCATTATACACAGATCTCAGCCCGTACTGACTGTCATCATAATTGTATTTATTAAAGAATCTGTCCAGGCAATTTCTGACTCCAACCTCATCCTGTGGAGATCATATAGGCTGTTTTTTTTCTTCTAATAGAATTTTGAAATTGTAAATTATAATTAAAGACTTGTAAGAAGTCTTTGAACTACTTTCAAGAAGTTCAAAGACTTCTTGTAAGAGAGAAAGAAGTCTTTAAACAGGTTTTAAGAGACTAATTTGTGGTAAAGATCAAGAAAACACACAGTACTGCTGGTGAATGTTGCAGTGGGGATGTGACTTGCAATAAACAATAATAAACAGGCATATGAAGACAGTGTTGACTTCTTTTTGCTTTGCAAACATGCAGTAGGTCCCAGATAGTGAGCAGTCTAACCAGATTTTCCAAGCAGAATCATTTTATGGAAAATATTTCATCTGCCTGCAACTGCTGTTTTGGCAGCAAAACTTAGTTGAAGTTTCTTAATAACAATAGCACATCTTATGTGCTTGAAAACATTTTCTGCTACAGTAAGCAAGCATCGACAAATATATTACATGCATAGAGGTTATTAATGTATTGTACTTATACAGTATGCTAATACTTAATGCAGTTTAAGCAGTTCTTTGCTCTATTCATATTCCATACAGTGATCTTGGGGTGACTGCTGGAGAGCTGCATTTAAGATATTTCTTTTTAGCTTTCCTGTCTTTGTTTTTAATGGAAGCAGAGGTGATGATTTGAAAGTAGTTGCTGTAAAACATACTTTTACTGTTGCATTAAAACTAAGAAAAAAAATCATTTTTGGGATGACATTTTAAAGGGCCTTCTGCACTGTTAGCATCGGTCCTGTTAAAAGCAGCCTGCATGTATTGCCTAGAGAATGTAGATCCTTACTCTGAAATTTCCAGAAAATTGCCAGTATTTCCAAATCCAGCATGTTGCATAACAGACGGGTTAGAAGCTCAAAAGGATAAAACAGAGCAACTTTACTGCAATATCTTCATCCTTGCAGTCTCAGTCTCTCTTGAAATAGGAGCCAAGATGAACCACAGACATGCATTGCAATCTAAAGATGTCAGCATTGGATGCATTTCCACCAGTTCCACTGCTAAACTGGTCCTTGCTAAACTGGTCCTAGTTCTTGCTTAGAACCATTTAATTGTGTTTTCAGTACTGCAGCCTCTGGTTTGGTTTATCAAACCACTGGTTTGATAAGCTAAGCTAACAGCATCAACTTTTAGCTAGGCCAGAGGATAAACAGGTTTTTTTTTAGGAGTATTTTATTTTTTCCCTTTAAATAGCATGAACAGGACTAAAGTTCAATTTGGCCAGTGCATTTCATACTTCATAAGAAGTCAAGTGCAGAAATCCTCATTGGTTCCTCCCACTGCAACCTTTGTCTGTGTACCAATCAGGCAATAGTTGTTGGACACTACAAAAGAAAAAAAATATGCCCAGATGACGTGTCGAGAACAATTTGCAAGAACAAAATGATGTCATTTTGTTATTGCAGAACTTGGAAAGAGATTAAACAAAACTATAAGAAAAATTTGAATTAGTAGCGGAATAAAAGTGCTCTTCTGTTTCCTGCTATTTAAAGAGAGTCGATGCATGAGCATTGCCTAAAGATAAAATTGACCATGACCTTTTAATATTATCAGTATAACTGCTTCAGTAAGTTAGAGTGGTAATGTTAGGTCATCTGTTTACAGTGATACCAAGTTGAATATTTTAATTTGTGAGATTAAACTTTCTTCCTGCCCTCTAGAAAAGTAAATAAAGAGTAGAACTATTTGGATCAAATATTTACGTGAGGCGATTTTAGGGATGTAATGATGTGCTAGCGAGCTGGTTTGTTGGTTCGTCGAAAATGAACTGGTTCTTTGGTAGAACCAGTTTTAAAGCCAGCTAAATAGCTAAATTTAGCATTAGCTATTTAATGGTTAACTACTGGAACTACTTTGGTAGAAAACACAGATTTAGGTCTTCTTCCCTCAGCAGCATCTTCAACTCCAAACAGAAAACGATTGGATTTTGAGTTGCCTACCTGATGCAGCTAGTTAAGCTAAAAATTACAGTTTATTCTGCTGCCTTTTTTGAATTGTTCTTTACAACCAGACCATTTGTATGTGTGGAGTTTCAGCTGCAGAGGTGAAACTGTCTTACCTGTGTGCATCTACTTTTGCAGGTGTTGCAGCGGGGCAGATGTACACATACCCCGCTCGCTGCTGGAGGAAGAAGAGGCGGCTCCACAATACCACGGACCCCCGCCTGGGCATCTATGGCCTTCAGCTCGGTAAGACTCCTCCCCACCCACCCATCCATCTCCGCCCCCCCGCCTGACTCTCCGCCTCCTACCAGCTTCTAAATCACTGGTGCTGATCTGAAATGATCTCACCACAAGCGAATGACTCTCTCTCAGCGCGCAGAGCGGGATGGCAGATATTTTTGCTTCTTTCCGGAAGATAAATGAAATGTGGCTGTGTCCTCCACGGCTGGTAAACTTGTTTTGTGAGAAGTAGAACACGTAATTAGATTTACCACTGCTGGGAGCGTAGAGACAGAGGCCGGCCACAGTAGACAGTATTTAATAAATGTTAGGGAATGGAGTTTGGCCTTCTGTGGCTGCCACTTGAAACGACTCACTCAACACATTCCAGCTGTCCTCTACATTTCTGCCTGTTTTCTACTCTCCAGCTCCCTTGCTGATTGGTTTTGTTGTTCTGTTTTTGAGGCTTTTATCACAGCATTAGTCGACGACGGACTCTGTGTTGTGACTAGTGTTGCTGAGCTCGTGCAGCCGCTCCATTCTGTTTCCCAAATCTGGGGGGGATGTGAGGGATTTTCATGCAAACTCATCTTTTTTTTTTTATCTTTTCAACAGTTTCTGTGAAAATATGCAACATTATCATGTGTTAGCAGAAATCCCTAAGACCCAACCCAATTTTTGGAAAGTTTGAAAAAATGAGGGGGCAAAAAAGCATCTTGGAGTAGAATAGCAAAATCCTGCAATAACTCATGAGCTGAGTCTTTGTTTCCTAAAAACACCCCATTGTTGTCTATTGTTTTCCTCTGCACCCGCTCTGGCTTAGGCTTCACCACCACCAGCTGTCCCTTCCCCTCTCCAACAACAATGGCTTGCATACGTGCCGTCTGCAGGAGCCCGGCAGAGGTGAAACGAAGCCTGATTGAACCTGGCGTCTCGTCCACGGAGCACGTAGCGCACCCGGCCAGAGGTGGCCGGCACAGGGCAGCAGCCAGCGTCTGTGTCGCTGTCTAACTGATGGTGTGCTAAAGAGACTGGGGCTGCATGCAGAATCAGCTCCCTGCTGCAGGCTGCTGCCAGCTCTATTTTTAGCCCCCCAGCTCCCTTGGGTTTAGACGGAGGGAGGGAGAGAACGAGCGAGGGTGGAGGTGGCTGAGGCGGGGGGGTTGTCTCGTCGCGGAGAGTTGAAAGTCAACGTGTGCAGACACAATGGTGAGGGGCTGCTGCCACGTGGTATCTGCTTTCCTTACTCCTACCTTTTGTCTTCCTCATACCTCTGCAGTCTGCTGTTTTTTTTATGTCTTAATATTCAGCAAAAAGTCTCTCTAGTGTGTAGTTGTAACATGAAGGGCTGATGGAAAGCTGGATAGTGGGGGGGGGGAGGACTTGGGCTTTTGAAGTGGCTACAATCCATAAACCAACTGAAAGATCATGCAGCTCTCTTTTGGAAAGAGTTTGTGTGACTAAGATCTGTCTGCCTGTCACACTTTTGTTTGCTTTACAGAACCTGCTCACCTCCTACGATATTTGTCCATAAACACACTGTAGGAGGAAATACTTTGCAAAATATTCACAACCCTTTTAATGTTTGCACATTTTATCATGTTAAAGCTGAAGCTTCAGTGTATCCTAATTTGTTAGAAAATTACAAAGTACTTGGAAAATAATACATGGTTTTAAGGTTTGTAATGCCAAATAACATTCTGGAAATTGTGGCTCACATTTGTGTTCATTCCCCCAGACTCGGTGTTTCATAGAATCGCCTTTTTATTGCAAATGCAGCTGCAGGTTTTGTTTGTACCAGCTTACTACATCTATAAACTAAATTTTTACTCATTCTTCGTCATGAAACTGCTCAGTCAGACTGAATGGAGGATGTCTGTGAATGTCAGTCTTCAAGTTTTGCCACAGATTTTCAATTGGATTTAGGTCTGGGCATTGACTGGGCCATGCAAACACATGATGTTGGCAGTATTTTAACTCTGTTTAGTATTGTTATCCTGTGAAAGTTTTCTCAAGTCTTTTGCAGCTTTCTTCCAAATTTGCCATTTATTTAGCTCCATGTATTTTCTCATCAAAATTAGGAATGTTTTTTTTTTGGGAAAGCATCCCTGGAGCATGATGCTGCCACCACCATGTTTTACTATTGGAGAATTAGATACTGTGTTTTTATCTGTGTTATGCCAATGTGAAACCAATAACTGCGGATTCAGTCAGTCCTTATTCAGGATAAATGGCAAAGGCTAGAGGATTGGATCATTTTCCTTTGCGATATTCGTATGATTCCTAATAAGTCGCTTTTGTCCTTCGATCAGATGGTGGCCTTATGTCCAGAGACACTTTGCCCACCCAGGGCACCACACTGGAGGCTCTTCTGCGAGGAGAAGGTCTGGACAAGAGGAACAACTCCAAGAATGATGAGGAGAGCCTGCTAGAGATCCAGGTTATCCAGACAGTGATGTAACCTAAATGTTTGCAAAACAAAATCAGCTAAATTTTCCCAACTAACCTGCATAGTTTGTTAGCTGAGAGCTGGAGAGGCAGACTGCCTCACACCTGGTTAGTAAATGTATCTGGGTGACGAGCAGTTGACATAAAATGTTGGGGTCAAATATAGAGAAAATAGAAAGCTTCAGTGCTCTTTTTGTTTTGTTTTGTTTTGTTTGTCCATTATTTTATCAGTGAAGACTTTGGTAAACTTAAACTTATCTCAGTATCACACATTCCACCAGAAGCATGTGGAAACAGGCTTGTTTACAGGAAACAGGAATCTGTTAAGCTGCTCGCTCCATTTAAAACTAAAATTAAAATAAAAGGTTGTTGGCTGTTTTAAAATATCAAATTTTGCTTCAGATATTTACAGCTCCATTCAAATCTCCCTGTCTTTCTGTTTCAGAGGGTTCTTGAAGCAGATGCAGCAGAAGACGCTTTCAATGACGACGATGACTACGAGGTGGACACTCCCAAGCGGAGACATCGAGGAAAGGGAAGAGTAAGTAGCTGGAGGGCGCTCTGCAATCATCTACTGAAGTGGCAGTTTTCTTCTGTAATGATATTTAAATCTGTGCAATTGCCCGAAGGTTGAATGTGTATGTTGGAGTCATTAATAGCAACTTTATTGTTTCTTCTGCTCAGGGCCGGGGTTCAGGCCGCAGGAGGACAGATCTGGATGATGATAAGCCATATGTCTGTGACAGTAAGCGGAGAAAAAAGTCATGATTTTCAGAAAATAACATATGCAAAAATAAATACTTGTTCATTCAAAGTACTCTTTGTGCACATAATGAGCTTGCTGTATTTTGCAGAAAAACTATTGTTCTTTTTTGAAAAAAATCAAAACAAAAGGCAGTTTAAAAACAAACACAGACCATGAAGTCCCAGACTTAATGCAGTCGCATCCAGCTGGTTCGCTTAAGCTGAAACCAGGCGACCTGTGTCATGATCACCTCAGGTGTCCCTGCATATTCAAGTTGCATGTGGAAAATCCAAGCAAGAGGGTGTTGGATTTTACTGCAGTGTGTCTACTTGTGTAACCAATTTTCATTCTATTTGTTCTGTCATTTTCTTTTGTTTCAGACAGATACAAACAAAAGCAGAATTCAAAGACTTTGACCTCAGGTACTGTTTTTTTTTTTTTTTTTTTCTTTTGACTTAGCTTTTTTAAATCGTGTTGAAGCACTGTTGCTTGTTACTTAGTTTTACAAAGCTTGGAAGTATTATGGACTGAGTGTGCCAGTATTAAGGTGTACTAAGGTCTTCAGAAAGTGTAAAAGCCATAAAGTATTTTAAATAACATGCAATAAAAACTGTCAAAGTGAGCAGGGCTTCTCTGGCCGTGTGGAGCATAGAGCAGGGTATTTACGCAGTCTGGAAAAGTTTTCCAGGTTTGGATTTTTGTGGAAAAGAAAAATATGTATAGGAAAATATTGGCATTTCCAGGTTTTATTTTCTACCTCATTGTCATAATCAGGGGTTTCCAATTCCAGACCTCCAGAGCCACTGTTTGGCAACTTTTAGATGCATTCCTGCGATGCATCTTAATCTTTCTCCAATACTGGAACCCTGGCCTAATTGCTTCCTTCCTTCTTTCCTTTTTTGCTTCTTCCTATATTACCTTGTGTCATTCTCTCTGTCATTTCTTTTTTTTTCTGTTTCCTCCGGTCTTTCCTTGTGTCTTTAAGCTCCCCCAGCTTAATCTTTATTTCCTCCCAAATATTTTGAAGACAGTTCTGTTACAGTAATTTCTTCCATACTTTCAGATGCTACGTTTCCTCTGCTGTAACACAAAAACTATTTTAGTAATATTGCTCCTGTGTGTTCTGCAGTATATTTTCTAGTTTGCAGACGCAATAAAAATGAGCTGTTTTTATAAGATGAACAAGACGTTGAGCTTAATGCGCTCTGTTTTTTTTTTGTTTTTTTTGCAGTCTGTACAAAGCGATACAGAAACCGCACAGGACTCAGTTACCACTACACTCATTCCCACCTGGCCGAGGAGGACAGAACCGGGGAGAGAAGCACGGTGGCGTCCCGTTCCCCCACTGCACCACAGACTGACCGGCACAAACGTAAGACCCCCCAAAGTTGAGCTCTGAAATGTCGGCCTTTGGGAAATGTGTTGGCAGTAAAGTACTAGTGGTTTACATTTGGTGAGGTGTGAACATCTGTTTTTGAAATTCTTAATTTTATAGTCATAGTTTTGAGATTTTTAGGTCACGACTAAGAGATGCGAAGTGAAACTTATAACTCTGTAGATGTGAAGTATATAATTGAAAATCAAAATATTAAGCTTGTTTTTCAAAATTATTACTCTGGATCTTTGTTTCTGTGTCATAAGTCATGTCAGATTTGTGTCTTATTAATATGACTGAATCTCTTAAAAATGGCTTTGAAATTAAAATGTCCTTGTATCTCATAATTATAGTTATTAAAAGACAGAGCTAGAACTTTGTGTTTAATAAAGGTCGTTTTAATATAAATGACTTTGAAAGTAAAAATTTAAATTTGCATCTAATAACAGACTTGTAACATAATTATCACTATAAAAACCAAATGACAGCAAAAGTGTAAATTATAAATTCTTTATTAAAATTATAACGTAGTCACGTGTTTTTCAAAGAATAAAATGATCTCATGAAACTTTTACTCTCATAATGAATTTGAAGATTAAAAAAAAATTACTTTTTCATAACTGAGGCAATGGAAGAAAAATCTATGACTTTATATTGTAATTATGGCATTATGAAATGACGTTCCATCTTATAATGATGACTTATGAATTCTGACCAACCACATAAAGTACACAGCAGAGTTTTTGTTTTTGAAATTTACAAAGTTATAGGATATTGTTGTGATACAAGAATCAAACATGGCGAACCAACATTTAGCTCTATATTGTACAAATCTAGAACTCAACTGGAAGCAATATTTAGTTTCATACTAATTTATAGGGACTGCTTATTCTTATTAAACAATATGTAGTTTTATACTTTTCTTTCTTTTGGTTTGTTGTTTGGTTTGTATTTCCTTCTAATTAATGTAAAGCACTTTGAACTGCATTGTGCAATATAAATAAAATGCCTTACAACACATCAAATAGGATCACATTTGGATGTGTCTTTTAAAAAAAACTAACTTGCTTCAAGTTGAACTCTATCCTGAAATCTTTTCAAGGTTCAAAGGTTTCTGGTGGAACCACCATTCCCAACAACTACTGTAATAAATGCCATGGTGCAAACAGGAAAACGGGTAAATCTGGGTCTCCCTGCGCAGCCTGCCAATGCACAAGTAAGTTAACTTGCTCCTATGCACAAAGTAATCGCCGACATCAACTTCAAAATGCTCAGAATGGTTTACGTAGGTAACGTTCTCATGGTCTAAGTTGCCCCCCCCTCTGCTCTGCATCCCAGCTGGTGGTGGGGAGGAGAAGGAAGACGGCACATTCGCAGCAGCCGAGGAGCTGTTTGGCACCACCTCAGAGAGCGACACCTCCACCTTTCACGGTTTTGAGGACGACGACCTTGAAGAACCGGCCGCCGCAAATAGCAACGGGATATCCAGCCGCCACAGATAGACCTGTTAGATTTCAACTGACACTTTTTTTCAAATATATATATGGATTACCCTCCGGCAAAAATCAGCTGCTTCTTTTTCAATTTTTTGTTCTTGGTTTTGTTTTCAGAAAGCACAAAGTGAGAGTTTCCGGACAGAAATGCAAGTGGTATTTTATCTACTGAACATTGTTGAATAATTTATGGAGACAATTTTTTATATATATTAATATAGGGTATAAACGTACCTTTAATGCAACAAACTATCAATGTTTCCTAAAAAAAAAAAAAAAACTGTGTAAAACAGAAGATGCTCTTGGTGTGCTTTTTAAAAAAAATCTTTTCTTCCCAACGTTGGTAGAAGAAGCAAAAAGCTATGAACAAATGCAAACACTGGAGAAATTAGAGACGGTGAATTTTTTAAAGTGATGAGTTTGGTTGGTGATCGATTTTCTTTGAAGACGATACTTGCAATCGAAGATCTTCTGGGACTTTGAAGGCGTCTTCTAAGCTCACTGGGTTGAATGTGTGGAAGTGAAGGAACGAAGGAAAATTACAAGCCACTGGAAATATTGGAATATGAAAGTCTTTTTTTTATTATTTTCACGGAGAGGGACATAAAAAATTAAAGGTAAGCCATGTAGTAATCAAATAATCAGACATATTAACAAGTTAACTTTCCTGCATGATTACTGACCTTTAACCTTGTTTACCTGCAAGGGCTTGAAAATTATTTATGCTTCCGAGTTTTGTGTCTTAACCACAACCTTCCATGTATTTTATTAGATTGTTGTTTTTTTTGTGCAAAATACATACATATAATGATGTGGAAGGGAAATTATGATGAAGCATATTTTTCATAAAGCATCATTTTCACAAATAATCTGAAAACTGTTGTGTTTTCATATTTCTCCTCTTTTGAGTAAGATAACCCTAATTAAAGTGCAGGTCCTTCAGTTGTCACCAAACGTCAAATAGTCACCTTGTCAATACTTTCACAAGCTTCTTTGCCACTTCTGAAGAAATACATCCTTGCAGCATGATGCTACCACTGCCATGTTTCATTTTTTGTTGGTTGGGGGTGGGGGGGGTGATGTGTCTTAGTTTTCCATCTCATCCGAGGCTGCAAACAGGACCTCTTATGGTTTTGGCATTGTTGCTACTCTTTCTTAAAGGCCAGCTGCTTGGAGTGCAGAACTGTCCTGTCCTGCTGTGAGAGCTGCTAACTCAGCCAGTCAGGTTAGCTGGACGGCCATGTTTTGGTGGGTTTTGTGGTCGGGCCTTACTCTTTTCTGTTTTACAACGATGGACTGAAAAAGGCCTTGTTGAGGTATTCTCTAACAAACATCAGAGGCTTTCACACAACAGATGTGTTTATACTGATTTTGGTCAGTTATGAAGGCGCACTGCATTTTATTTAAGGGCATCAGAGAAAATGGTGTGGAATTTCGCACTTGCATTTGTGTAAAAAAAAAAAAAAAAAAAAAAAGTTAAAACATGTAAATTGTTCCTTGCAATTAACAATTGCATAACTACTTTTTGTTAATCTGTCACATAAGTTGAAGTTTGTGGTTTTAACATGACAAAATGTGAAAACAGTACAGGGCTGTGAATGCTTTTGCAATGCACTTTGTTCCCCGTTCTTCTCTAACTATGATTGTCTGTGATGCAGGAGCAGTGAGCACATTGCCATATTGCCCTGGGATCAGGGGATGACCAGTGAAGAAGAGGATTTAACTCTCAGAAACTATTGAGCCTCTTCGTCTGTCCTGATTTGGGCTCAGAACGCGCGACTGAAGCTGCCTTCCATGAGCAGCGAGGCTTAATTCAAGCAACTGCTCCCCTGACATTATGTACGGAACCCCTTTGAAACATTTGAAATGTGAGCATCCGGCCTCATTTTCTCCTACCTGCACTGTGCTGGGAGCTCCTGTCTGAACTATGGGAACACTAAAGGCCAGGCCTTTGGATGGGTTGTACCCGACCGGCCCATGGGGGTGACCCTGACCCTCCTGCTCTGTGACCGTGTGTCTGCCCTGATACAAGAAGACGCCATCATCCTGAACACTGTGCTAGCCTGCCGCTCTGCACTGAAAGCCAGCTTTGATAGCCATGCCTCCTCCAACCTGATCGGACCAGTGACCCCCACCTGACCCCTCCGCTGACCTGCAGCCATAGAGCCGGTGCTCAACTTCACCTCTATTACATGCAGACCTCTGAACTACGTAATTCTCTTACTTTGACAGTTTTTCTTTTCCTGATTTAGTCTGTTTCTGAAGTTGATCTTAAATCACAGCAATCCTTCTCACTGTTTTGCATGCTTTCTCTGCTGAACTAAGTTTTTCTTCATTTCTGTCTGTCTGTACTGATACCTCTGTCTGATCAGGTGCACAATACTCACAGCTACTCAGGCATATTTTTGTTTCCTGGTGATTGTTCAGCTTCTTAGCTCAGATCAGTGATTGTATTCGGCTAACGAGGAGAGACATCAACACCCGCACCTCAATTTTCCTTTTTTTTTTTTTCCAAATTTTTAATAAACACCTGCAAAGGATTCTGGGAGGCAGCAGTCGGAGGCCACACCTGCAATAACAAACTTTACTTGTTTGCTGATTTTCTTTGAGCTCCTATGTGTTTCATATGTAAAGCTTAAATAGAAAAACTCCTTTTAGGCTGAAAATGTTCACACCCCAGATGAGAGGGGAAACTACATTCGTGGTTTGTGAGGGCCTGATTTCTTTCTGACATTTCAAAGGTGCTTCCTGTACTGTATCATGAAGCTGTTAGGTCCAAAGGTTGCACATACTGTTGCAGAGGTGTGTGTGATAATTCAGCATTGCTGCTCCATTATTCCTGTACGTCTGTTAGGACTTGTTTGTGCATTCAAATCATCTCTCCTCGCTTCCCTCAGGGACCCCCCTTTCTTCACCCAACTTTTTTTTTTTTTTTTTACCTTTTAATCTCTGCTGGACAAAAACATGCTTCTGAAACGTGTCTGTTATCTTGTCTTTCCGTATAACAGTTATGTAACGTTTCCGTTTGAACATGGGGTCAGTGTGTCTTATCTTCCAAAGTTACGCCACTAAGTGAAAGACGTGTGTCCTAACCTGCTAAATGTTGCAAATACTAACAGGTAAAGTGCTCGCATCTCTAAACAAGTAGCTAAAAATATAAATAAATGCTTAAAATAAAGCTTCACCTTTTTCTTAAAGAGCCGGTATACCTCGTCACAGACACAGCAATAGGCCCTGGAGCTCCTTGAGAAGCCTGCCGAGGGAGAGAGGCTGAGAGGAGGAGGATCTGGGTGCAAACGGAGCCATGAAGAGATGAAATGGACACGACCGGGCGTTGCTTTTGTTCCCCTTGTTTTGTTTTGTTTTTTTTTGTTTGGTTTTTTTCTGCTGTAAATAGAAGTCAAAAAGGAGAGAATGAAGAAGTGTTTGTTTGGTAAACTATTTTTATTGTTCTGAAAAAAATAAATACAAAATAAGGAACAAGTGCAAGCGAGTGTTTTTTTTTTTGTTTGTTTGTTGTTGTTTTTTCTGCTTGAGCAGGATGACGAGTCATTTTGAGCTGATCAGGAGAAAAGATCCAGACTGGATCAATACGTTTCAGCGACCTACAGGAAAAACTGATGTTTGGGTTTGCTACACTGCAGTATGAACTCTAAAATGATACGATATGATTCTAGAGCAGGTTGGTGTTGCTTCACATACATGTATTTGTAGGAATCGTATAATCAGCAAAGTATTTATTTTTATCCTGGCTTTAAATGATATAAAAATGGATAAACCAACACAAATTAGTGCATCTTTTTGAGATGAAGAGAAAATGGTGGTTTTATAGCAGCTGAGTGATGTGTATTCACTCCCTTTACTCTAATAAATACAACCAAAAGGCAGCTGTGACCTAATAAATTCCTATGAGAAATAAACTGAGTGTATCACGAAGCCACGTATTTAAAGTCAAAACCAATGTCCTACTTTAGGATTAAACAAATCATACAAAATTAGATGTTTTATCAATTGTGCACACGGCATCAAAACTCAGTAAAATGTTTTACAACTTGAATATCAGCTTTAAGAAATTAATCAGAAAGGCGCATTGCATGGTTATAAAGATGGTTCTTTTTAATTTTGGAATTTAATTTTTTTTAAGGATACATTACCTTCATTGGCAAAAAGTGTTACATTGAAATAGATCAATATTTTATTGCACTAGTATATTTAAAATGATAAAATAATACAACCTTAATTTGAGTTAGTTCATTCATGGCAAGAAAGAAAATCCCATAGCAAGTAATTGTTTTTAATAAATCCATCAAGGCCACCCTTAATGACAAACCTTACAGTTCTTATAAAACATAAATATGTAAATGAAGCATTTTTTTTCCCTGTATAGTTGTTACTTTTTCAACTTTTACTTATAATCCATGTCTTCCTGTTTCCCCGTGGTGTAAATATTACATCACACAGAGATATTTATTTCTCTTGGCAACTCAAGAACGTACATTCAAGTTAATGTATGTTGTGTGGTGTGTTGATTTCTATAAATTAGAAAATGGCTGCAAGAAAAAGGCTAATTAGCTGACCCCTCGAACATCTGAGCAAAATAAAATAAAACAATTGATGTAATGATGGTTCATTATATAAATCATGTCTCACCATTTGCAGACTTTGGCAGAACAAATCACTGGATTCAGCCAAGGGTAGTTTATGTAGAAGCAGCGACTCTTGTCTTATTGTCTTCAAAAGGATCTTTGAATTTAATTTTATATAAATTTTATATATATATTTTTTTTTCTCTCATTCTTGAGGATAATCAAAAACAGTAAATATGTAAAAGAAATGTAAAAATAAAAAAATGAGTTCGCATAAGTTACTGCAAAAGAGGAATCGTGCTACGCATTTGCAGGGTTGCTACGACCAGCAGAACAAACACTGTAAAACTGAAACAGGAGATTCAAACACACTACAGAAATATTGATTTTGGTTCTCTTGTTGTTTGATGTATATTTTTTTGCTTTTTGTGTAATTGCGAGACTCTTCCAGCTTATTTTTCTTCCATGAGTCAGAACAGCAAACAGCAGCAGAGAGCAGACAGGTCCAGAGATTTTTATTATTTGGTACCCGTGAACAGATAACAAGTGCTTTGAGTGTTTTAGAGTGCCAGTAGTTATCTTGCTGATCGAGAAACTAAAAGCACAAAATGCCCTGAATATGTAACATGCATAGTAATGTGCTCGCATCATACTAAAGTGTGCTTTCGAATAATGAAATGTAACCAGTTTTTTTTTTTAATTTACAACGCACTTGGCACGCAGTGTCACCATGTTTGTGCTGAGGATAACATTTGGTACATAGACTCGACTTAAGCATCTCTCTACCTTACATTTAGGAGGTTACTGGGTTAGGTTAATAAGAATAATTAGCGTCATGACATGTACAGTGCATTGCAATGACTACTAAAAAATAACCGATGAGACTTAGTCAACGGCGCGTTCTAATTTTTCACTGTTGCAGTCAGTGGCCTCCGGGGGGAGATGTGTCCCAGCACTTCTTGTGTGTAGAAGAAGGCAGCAGCCACAATGGAGCAAAGGGGCCTCATTGCTTCCTCTTCAATCCATTTCAGATGTCAGATGTCCATTCATTAGTGAGTCCTGCTCCAGCTCTGTCCCCTGCACCTCATCGTGCTCCAACATGCACCATTTTCCACATGACAAACACTCGACAGTTATCAGACAGAGAGAAATAAAAATGGGTAATTGTTTCAGAGAATGACACTTGAGATATCCGTGCAACAAAGCAGAAGATGTCCTTCACAGGGCAGCAAGTCATCAAAGAATATAATTAGAATATAACCAGAATAGATTCATTACACACAGATCTTTGCTTCTGTTAAGATTACGAGTTAGCATAAAACCAAGTTCAAAAGAGAATAAAACAAAACAAAGAAACCCCTGAAATGTTATTTTATTGCCCACTCAGCCATAGAGAAGAGTGCTGACATGATTATTGTCCATTCGACAGTTATTGGTAGCTTGCAAAATGAGGAAAGTGTGGTGTTAAAGAACATTGATAGAAAGTTGAGTGGAAGGAAAATCTTTGATTGACAACAGTGATAACCAAAACAATGAAGCAATGCAGATTCAAGGATTTGGAGAAGATTCTCAAGACATGGACAACAGCTGAAATTTGTACTTTGAGAGCCATCACACACAGATGAACCCAGGACATAATCTGCAACTTTCAAGCCAGTCCTCAACCACAGACAGTTTCAGAAATGTCTTATCTGGGCTCAGGACAAAACTCTGGGCTCAGGAAGCCAAAGTCCTCCTTCAAGGTTAAAGTAAATTTAGAGTGAAGCCACACAATCCAAGGTACGAAGTTCACAATAGTGAAGTTTCCACAGAGTGAGAACTTGGGGAGCCATTTCATATCCTGGTGTCAGCCCACTTCAATTAGTGAATGTATCCGCGAGGAGATTTTTAATGCTTCCATTTTCTGACTAGTTTTCAGGAGATGTTGTTTTATGTCCCAGTGAATATGACTATCTTAAATTTAATACAGAATAATCTTCCTCATTTATCAATAAGAAGAGGAAAGACACTAAAGCCAACAATACAGACAAGCTAAAAGCTGCTATCAAAGCAACCTGGGCTACCTGACTCCGGCGGCTGATTATCTCCATGCCATCCTTCATTGACGCAGTAATTTATGCTAAAATACCCCAGACTAAATAATGTAAGCACATACTACGTTATAAGTCCATTTTGAAAAATTTGTTCTAAACATACTGTTCAAATATTTAATTTGAGAGAAAATGAAATTTGGGAGTTCACTGGCAATCCACAATAATTCATCAAATTAACGGAAATAAATACTTAAAATGTATACCTCTGTGTGTAATGAATCTACAAACAAGTTTCCAGTCAGTCTGTCACTCGGTACCACACATGTAATATGAGATATCACACCCTTGGCGGTGACTGCAAGTTGTCCTGTGCTCTTTGGAGCTTCCTGTTTCAGGAATTAGCATCTAGCTAAAGCACTCACAGCACTATGGGAAGATTTGCCATTCAGACAGCCTTGACTAACACCGATGAGACAAACAGGCTTACAAAGAGCATCGGCTGCAGTTAGCCTGTTTCAGAAATGTTCGAACCAGAGAATCACTGTGACAATGGCAGCATTATGGTTCTTTGGTCACATGTTATTTGCCTAAAAGCATAATTAGGACATGCAAGGGCGTGACGTCCCATGCTTCATGTGTTCTGCCTCATTCCCCTCCTCCAGGTCACTGTAGTTAGGTTGGACTGAATTACTTGAATATATTTACTTTTTTATTATGTTCAAACTTATTTAAATGCACCTGTATCATCTTTTAACATGATGTATTCACAGCACAATGGAGTCCTGGGACACTGTTGACGGTCCTGTGGTTTATTATGCACCACTAGATGGAAGCTCCCATGGCACTGAAGACTTTCAGCAATGCTCTAAAACACTGACCCCGGCAGCAGACGGATCTTATTTTCTAATTATTTTGCGACAGCACACAGACCATGTCAACACTAAAAGCTCAAATCACAATGTTTCACTTAACCGTACTAGTGAGTCACGCTTTTAGGCCTTCATGGTATTCGCACAGACTTTTGGAGTTGGTTAAGTTTACGAGCAGTCAGCCAAACCCACCTTCTAGGCACAGGTCTCATTACAAAGCGGCGCTGCTAAAACGTGACTCTCAACAAGGACATCAGGATTAAACATGCATCAGTGCCGTATGGTTGCTACATTAAGCCCTTATCTCAGATTTTGGAATGTAATGAAGATTGAAGAATCTGCTTTTTATATGAATTGGGGGTCTGAACTTTTACTAATCACCAGACTTTTCTTACTTACTTCAATAAAGACATTATGATGGATGATTTACAGATATCAAAAGAAGCTGGGTGGACTTTTCTTCATTGTTTCAGATTTGTTTGTTTTTATTGCTGACTGCCTTGTGAGAACAGATGCACACCTCCTTTTAACATTTATGGCCCCAAAGTATTGTGGAAAACAAAAATGAAAGAATATGAAAACAATAAAATGAATAAGCCAAGTCAAGCCGGACAACCGTTTGCCGTTCTGGATGACGAAGACAGGGCAGTATTAGTTTGAATGTGCTTATTCTTTTACACCGCATGCCGTGTGATTCGTTAGCTGAGGATCGTCTTGTAGGCATCGTCTCTTCCGCAGTGGTTCTGTTTGGGTGGTTCGGCCCAGTAGACCCAGCACTGCAGCAGCAGAACAGCAGCAGACCTCGAAGCAGTGTCCGAGAGCCTCCGCAGCAGCCCTGTGCACCCCGGCTCCGCTGTCTGCGCCCCTGCCCCGGCCCCTGTGTGACTGTCAGCCCATCTGCAGGGTCTGGTCGTGGCTCTCCAGGACAGGCTGTGTCAGGATGACTGCATAAGGCCTGTCAGACGCTTTCCCGTCAAAGACTTCCCCTGGAAAGTTAAATAAAACAGTAATAATAACAAAGAAATCATTAGGAGTCTGATATGCTGATAGGAGAAGTAATCTACAAACTACAAAGCCTCTAATCTCTTAAAACATTTCCCACCTCAAATTTTCTATTGTGTTCTTCTGTTTCCAGATGTGCATCAAGGATAAAAATATATTATATATTAAGTTGCAGTCACCTATCAGATAGAGGCCAGGATGATATAACTTGAATGTGAATCAGTACACAGATTAAGGTGCTTAAAAGGTACTTTTGAGGTATATTTTAAATTGAATGAGTGGGTATCAATGTTTGAAGTTAAATACTTGCTGCTAGTTACAAATGGGATGGGTATTACAGCATCTGTCAGGTTTTGTGTTTGGAACAAAAAAGGTTTATCTTATTTATCAATGTCATATACAAATGTCCACCACGATATATATATATATGTATATATAAACAATAATGTTTTGCTCACAATATTTCTACTTTCTGCTTGAAGTATGAAGGTTTTTATGTTTCAGTGTTTTTAAAATGGAGTTGAGGCAAAGTTCAAGCACAAAACAGTTCAAAAAATAGTAAAAAAAAAATCTATTTCTAGTATGGCTAATTTAATTATAAAGCTGAATAAAATGTTTAAAATTAATTGAATGCTTGTTACATCATGCTTAATGTATATAGGTTAAATATAAAACATAAATAATGAATTGGCAAATTAATTTCTTTTAAAATATATACATGTCTTATGTTCTGTGTGTAGTTGACTGTGACCTTATTTTTCAAAAAATGTAATTCATTTTACAACCACAGTTTTTCTTAAATAAAAAAATAAAACTGCTTCATTATCAACACTTATTTTAAATGACAGAAAATTAATTACATTTTGTTAACATAAGTAAAAAAAAAAAAACTACCTTGACTTAATCATTGTTTAAAGTCTCTTAAAATATATCAAAACTCATGAAATCACATTTACCAAAAGAAATGAATACAATCAAAAAATTTAAGGAGGAAACTTCTGATTGATCTAATATGGGAGGACCCAGAGATTTACTTTGGTGCAATCACTCACGTCACTGTAATAATCTCTTGTTCACACAAACACATGCTTACACACGTTTAGAAAGCCACAACAGAGTGTAATATGGTTGTAATTGCAAAAGCCACTGATAGTGAGCCAGCCAGTGTGGTTTCTGTGATATGAACAGCCGCAGCTCCAAATGACTTACCACGCTGCGGGTGAACTTCTCCAAGGAGGTGCGACGACCTTGTTCAGTGTCTGCTGGCTGCTGTTTTGGGAGGGGGGGAAGCAGGGTGAGTGTTTGGGTCAGGAATGGGTGTTGACGGGAGAAGGGTTGGCAGTGGTGTCAATAGCGCAGGGAATAAAATAAAAAAAAAAGAGGAGGCCAGGCATTGCAGAAAGCGAGGGCCCAGTGCAGGCAGAGCGAGATGGGGTTACATTTGGGGAAAAGGGTGTAGGATCAGTGAAAGGCCAGCAGAGGGAGCAGTGTCCAAATGAGAGAGGGCAGAAAGGCTAGCATGAACAGAGGAAGCTGTGATCTGATGAAAAGCTCCATATTACACAATTAAACAGCTAAGAAGGTTTTCTTTTGAGAGCCTAAGCTCTACAGGAAGCACAGATTACAGCAATAGACAAATCAAAACAGGTTGTTTTTGACATCAATCAATACATCGCTCTATAAAAGATGTCTTGTTTGAGTTTGTTTCTTCCGTTGGTTCTTAGAATGCTTGAGCAGATTCTCTGCTCTTACATTTTAATCACACTCCAGTCTCACCGATGTAAAAGCTGAATTAATGTTCTGGTAAAGCATCACTGCCCTAATAAATAGGCAGAAAGAGGCTCATAAGCACGGCTTTATTTACAACATTTGCAACTATTAACATGGTTTACCTTTATTCCTGAAAGAAAGGATGTTTATGTGCATGTTTATATGGGGTGTTTATAGCCAAAACCAAATCAAAACGTCTTCGTAGTAAGGGGATTTTTTTTTCTTTATGGTGCCAAAAACCTAAAAACAGTTTAGGTCGCACAAATAAAACATCACAAATGAAACATCACAGGGTTTTTTGCTGTTTATCAAGTTGATAAGTCATTTTTAAATACACTTTTCTGACATGACGAGTCTTCATGAGACAGCAACCTGGATTACCATATAAGGAATGACGGCAAGTCGAGTTATGATGATGAAACCAAACTGATTTAAAGGGCTGATTTATTACTTTCTTCTTGGGTTGACGATGATTTGTTATGCCTTGATGTTTGAATTAGTTTTTTCATGTTTCTTCACTTTGGTCCTGGAAATATACATCTATTTTTGATGTACACTGCTGAGAATGTTACGGAGTGAAAATAATGAAACAGAAGATTTGTTTTTTGAAGAAAAAAGACTGAATCTCCTACATAAAAACCTGGCGGTCTGTGAAATAGCTTATAATATGGCAACAAGCTGTTTTGATCTGATTTGCACCTCTGGTTTCTAAAAGGAAATATTAAAATACCATTCAATGAACTGCGTCATAAAGAGGAAAAAGTTTCTTACTACAATTAATACAAATCTTGTTCTTGCATGTGTGTAAGAACCAGGTTTTGCATGTGAAACCATCAATATCCCACAAAATGTAACTCTTCCTTTGCAGAAAGGGGGAGGTACATTTACCTATGCCAGTATTAAAAGTGCAGATACTACAAGTATTTTTTTTCTATTTGTCACTGGATTGTTCTCCTTTACTAATTAAAATACATATTTTTTTGCATTCTTGACTCTCTTTTTTTTCTTTTACAATCGTGTGAAACATGTTATATTTATCTTAGACTAACACAAGTCAAATTTGTAATTTGAACTTGGACTAATTCCAGGATTTTAGCACATAAGTATGAATTTGAACAAATACTAAGCAGCTAGATAACATTTTTTGCCACCAAAATATTTCAGAATTCTCATAAGACATAAAATCCTTTAGGCTCAAAGCAGAACTTTAAGGATAAAACCCAACACTCTCTTTTTCAAGCCTAGCGTTATTATTAAATTATAAACAAATAATCAAACTAGTTTGAGAAATGCAGGCAAAATGTGGAGCAGAGGCCAGAATCAGGGCTACAGAAGAACTCACCTTTTTTCTGGCTGACAGGAGGTCTTGGTAGATGTTGGATCGCAAAAAGCGTGCATAGCTGTCACTTTTCATGAGCTTGAATATGTGCTCCTGCAGCAGGAAAAGGAAAAAAAAGATGAATTTGTGTAGCATGAAACCAGCAAGAAAAACACTGATGTATAATTAGGGAGACGTTGATGCAGACACCCTGAGTCAATGTTTCTGCTTTGACTAGATAAAAAGTGTTCATCACTTTTTAAGTTTTGCCACAGATTATTTTAAGTTAGATTTAAGTCTGAACTTACCAACTTGTTTGGGTGTATAGGGACGGTGTGTTGAGGCAGAATAAGTTGCACTAGATTTTATTAAGGATTAAGTAAAGTGTGTTGCATACAAATTCATCCCATCCCATTACCTTTCACTTCACAGTTATTTCCTGCTTTCTGTTGATACACTACATAAAATCCCAACAAGATACAATGCAGTCTCAGATTGTAACGTGAGAAACAGGAAAGCACTTTTGCGATGTTTTGTTTATTGATCCAGTCCGTGTGTGTGTGTGTGCGTGTGTGTGTGTGTGTGTGCGTGTGCGTGTGTGTGTGTATGAATGAGAGCTGTTGCTGCCAACAGCAGAGCAGAACTGAGTGATGTGCTGCCAGTCAGAGACACTGCACACGACACATCACCAGTGCATTTTAAGACCAATGTAATCCACTGTGAGCTGAGTGAAGGACCTATTCATGGTATTACTCGCCTCATTAGGCCCTGCCACAAACACACTCCGTCATTTTTTTTTTCTCTTTCCATTTACCCAGCATTTCCCCTCCCCTCTTAGTCACTTCTACAGTGAAAGGCTTTTTCCTTTGAGTAGATATTTCTCTGGTGTTTGTTTTTTTGTGTGTGTGTGTGTGTGTGTGTGTACATTCATGAAAACATGAAGTCACATGCAGCCGTGAAGAGAGCCACACAGTCAACCTGAGCGTCTTCATAGCTGTATCGCCCGGGGTCTTTGAGGTTCTGGCTGGTCCGCTCGTAGCTGTGAGAGTCCAGGTTGATGGAGCTCGGCGCTCCCTCGGCCAGAAACTCCTGCCAGATCTCCTGGGCCCTGGTGGAAACCTCCTGGAGCGGCCGTCGCTTCAGATCCTGCACCGCTAACCAGAACCTACCACAGCGCGTTTCACAAGATTTTAATGCGAATCGAATATTTTTAAAGCTTTTCTGGAAAATCTTCGTGAAGCGCCGAGGAGAAGTCTCACCGCAGGTTCTCTGAGCTGAACTCTGACTCCAGGAACTTCAGGAACTGGTCCCGTCCCGCCGGGTCCTTCAGCGCCTCCTCCAGGGAGAAGCCCCACTTCTTCACCCGCTGCTGACTGGGATCACGGCTGCTCAATGGGAAACAAATTAGAGGAGGAGATAGTTAAAATAAAAAATCTGAGACTGGGATGTCGGTACACATTCGGAAATGCTGGAATTAACACGTAGCAGCAGTTCCCTCACTTCAAATAACCCCAGTTATTCTGGACTAATGGCCAAAATCCACCAATCCCCTGGTTCTCAGCAGCAAGCCTCACCTTGCCTCCATGTCCCAGAAGGTGGCGTCGTCACTAATCCATGGGTTTGAGGGCTCCACGCCCGAAACAAAGGGGTCATATTCCATGAACTGCTCTGTGTAGGTCATCAGGCTGTCGGCCACTTTGGAAACCTTCATACAGTGTCTGTCAAGCTGGATGTTCAAAAAGGTTATCTGAGGGCGGAAGGAGAGAGAGAAAAAAGGGGCTTAATAAGGGAGCGGCTCATCAGTCTCTGATTGACTTTATGGTGGATGAGGAAGGCAGATTGGTGGTAATGAAGTGTTGAGCATAATGTCACACTTACCTCCTTCTGAACATCCTCTTTGGTGGGCTTCCTGCTCGGCTGGGAACTGATGTGGATTGGACTTGGTTGGCTCTGGCCGTCGTCTGGCACTCCGTAGACCGACTGGAAAAAGTGAGAGAAAATGATAGACTGATATGGTGTTGTATTAATACCACTGGTAGTGTCAACTTTATATTTTGTTTTTTTTGCTTCCCCCCCTTTCTATGTTTCTGAACCAAATATCTTCTTGATTTCAAAGTATAATTTTTTTCTAACTGTTTGATATTGAATCAGAATCTCTGTAGTCCCGTTGTCTGAAGTTATACGTGCAGAACTGGCCTCTTCCTCACTGCGTGGCCTTTCAGTCCATGTTGATCCAGGATTTATTTCACCATAGATAAAGACAGTCTTTTACCATCTTCACTGGCTTTTTCTCAAGGAAGGAATGTTTGAGAATTTGCATTAAAATACTTCCACATCTGTGTTTCAACATCACCTAACAAAGACAGGGTATCATCATTCATGCTTTCCCAAGAAAGTGTAAAAACAAAGTTACAAAACGTCTCAAATTTAAAGATGTAATTTAGATATGTAAATAATTAAGACATCACTGTATAAACTATACGTGATCTGTTATTTCAGCATTTACTTTAGAGAAAATGATTCTATAATTAAGTCTGGGACAGTAAAGCTGGACGTCCACTCCTATGTTGTCTCAGTCTGTCACCTTTTTCACCCTGTGTGGGTTCTTCTCTCTCCGACACTTGCGGATGTCCATCTCCGTGGTGTTGACGCAGCCTGGCTGTGGGAGACAGCAGGAAACATGACGGTTCGGGTCACTGTTCCATGAGCATGTGTTGTTTACAAAGACACTGGCGCTACGTCTGATTCTGATCTCTCTCCTTTTCATTTTTGACGTACTTTCTGCTTTGCTTCCTTTGTGTGCTCAGCGTCTCTGACATTTGTGTTGTTTTCCTTTCTCTATAACTCACCACTGGTCGATGAACATCCCAGAACGCCCTCTCCTGGCTGTCGAGGATCTTCCTCTCTGCCTTGTCCTTCTTTCTGTCGATCCTGCATGCAGGTGAGACAGCCCACACATAGACCATATAGGACTGAAACACGAGATCAGACTGCATAAATCCAGACGTTTCCTCTCTCCTCACTGACAGCTGCAGTCTAAATAGCAAAAACCTCAGGAGTATAGGTCTTGATCTATCTGCTCTGGAGAGACCTTCCCCTTACATCACAGACATTTACTGATAGGCCCCTGCTTCATATCGTCCTCCCGCGATACATGGCTTCCTGTATTGACTTCACTTCTGTCAAACAGCAGCCAGTGATTGACGTTGTGCATTTTTCCATTGTGTTTTCACTGACAACAGAGGAAAGAGTGTCCTAACTATCTGTCTGGGATTATTTTGCGCTTACACTTGCCAGCCACCAGAGAGCAGCCTCACAAAACAATCCAGACCATGTGACTGAATCCAGGAGAAATTGCTGTTATGTTTTTTGGAGAATAACACAAAGTGCTGTGTTGAAACGAAGCATGATTGACGTATGCACTCACTTGACTTGAGCCTCAGCTTGCATGAAGATGAATTCCCACTTTCTGGCGAAAGCCCTCTGCAGCCGAGCGAGGTTCTCCTGCAAGACGCAATTTGAATAATGCGTTTGGGGAGAATTTAAGATTTTTTTTTTTTTTTTACTGCAAAACCTTAAAATATTTAAATATTCTCTTGTGCAGTGCTTTGGAGAAGTATTAATTATTAATACCCCTTAAACCTTTCTACATTTTATCACATTACAACTACAAACATTAGTGTATTGTATTAAGATTTGGTGTCAGTGACCACTGAAAAGTCATGCATACATTTTCAATCAGCAGCTGTTAGTCAATTATTGATGTGGGTGTAAAACCATCTATTAATGCAAGAACTTTGTTGTATGTCTCTGCCAGATTTTCACATCTGAAGACTAAAATTATTCTTCATTCTTCTTTAGAACGTTGCTGGAGTTCAGTCCAGCAACATACGTTGACAATCGTATGAATTCTGTCTGACATTTTAGCATGTGAATATAGTTTGATCAACACCACAACATAAACCCTCTGCTGCAGCATTAAGTCTGCTGCAGCCTTTAACTGGTTTGGTTTTCTTTGAGGAGTATTCTTCTCCTTCCATCAGTGCTGGCCAGTTTCCCCACCCCTACAAAAGAAAACCATCCATATAGTATGAGACTGTAAAAACCAGTGTGACATTACGTGGTGTGTTCTTGGTGATGTTAAGGTTTTGTCTCCCTCACAGAAAACAAAAAGCTCAGGTTTGCTTTTGTCTGACCAGAGCACTCTCCACTGTTCTGCTGTGTTGTGGCAAACTGCAAGCAGGACTTCTTTGGCTCTCTTTCAACATTAGCCTTCTTCTGCAGCCTTCACAGGACAGCTGCATTGACAATGACATTAAAATACACTCAGGTGGATTTTAACAATCAAGAGACTAATGAAGGAAATAGATTGGTTCATTTAGGGGTATCAGAGTAAAGGCGAGTGAACACAAATCCACACCATTTGTTTCATACATTAGATGCAAAGCTTATTGAAAACAATTCTGATTCTCCTTTACAAATGTGCACTACTTGGTGTTTATTCTTCAAATGCGATCACTATAAAATGCGTTAAAGCTTGTAACAAGAAAAGATCTGCAAAAGGTTCAGGGGGCATTGATATTTGTTCACCTCTTCATAAGCAGCTCCACTGCACATGCAAGCAGATGTTGTTCCTTAGATGTGTTCTTTGGACAAGTTTCATTGCTGCATAGTGATGTGCAGAAACTGAAGCCGTTCAACTTCTGGACATCACCACTGGAAGCTTGAATGTAAGTTCAGATTCAATTTTACATCCTGAAGAAACACAAAAGATAGCTTTTAAATGTCAACAAACGTAATCACGTGTGCCCCTGTTAATGCGCAAAAAAAAAAAAAAAAAAGCATCTGTCCAAGCTAAAGTAAGTGACCTCATTACAAAAAGGAAAACTCCGACCAGCAGGCATGTTAACAGTGAGAGCAACAATGCCTGGAGGCATAAAGTGACCTGAATAGAACAGGAAGGAAGTGTACTGGACAATAGTTGCAGAGTCATTTGGAAAATTAAAGTGCAAGTACATAGCTTACTCTGTGTAACAGCAAGAGATCAGCACTACGGTAACGTGCCTCCTGGGGGTCATATTGATCTGCTGATGCCAAATAGTCCTGCAGGTATTTTGGGGATCCGTTTCGTGGCCAGGAAATTACTGCCATCAAATGGATCTCCTGGAGCGCAACCATTCATAATGGCTTGATGCCACTTCCAAACCCCAGAAGACATGAGTAAAGATCTATCCTGTTTTCAATAAGCTTGCTGGTGGGTTTATAAGCTAAAATAACATTGTACTTACTGCTTCGTAGTCTGCAAGCTCGAGTCTGGCTTTGTTCTGCATGGTGCGCTTGCACAGGTAAATGGCTGGGGGCGGGGGCAAAGGGGAGAGAGAGAAGGAATAATCACATTTTTTAAAAGGTCAAATGATTTTACAAGAAAGGTCAGTTGTTTCAAATCTATTTTTCTGAACCAATATCTCAGATGTTTATAGCAACACCAATGCTTATCTAATTTGAGCTGGAAGGCTATTACTTGTCTTATAAAATAAAATAAAAACAAGAGGGCTATCCATTGAGACAGAGATTTGGTCAAAGCAGTCAATGCATCTTGATTTGTTAGGCTAATCCTATCCCGTTGGGTTCTCTCTGGTGGATGTTCCTCAGGGCCAGATACATTACAGGGAAGAGCCCCGTGGATCAATACTCAGTGAGTGTCAACAGCAGCTCTACAGTGTGAGCTGTGTTTAAGCTCTGGAGAAAGAAACAGCTGAAGGCATCAGGGAAATCTTAGCAGGTTCTGAGAAGGAGGTGGAAATCGACAGCTTTTACTCACCATAGTCTGTGTTCTCGGGTTCCCAGCAGTTTGAAGGCCAGAAGTATGGAGACTGAGAATACACAGAATTTTATTTTATTTTTTTTTAAATGGCTCGTTTTCTATTTTACAACCTAAAGAAAGTCTTTCTGTCCATTCCTTTCACCACTTTCAGAACAGTTCTAGTCAGAACTGTGAACACACTCATCTACGAATGACAGACTAATTTAGACTTTCAATGATACATTTGAAATCCCACTTTACCAATATGCAACCTCCAGCAGTGTTTTAGACAAGAATTGGGTACACAAGTTTAAATTTTAATTCTGCCGTGATTCTTGGAAACCTGGATTTAAGCTTTGATTATGCGGTTTTGTTACTGTTGGCGTTTCATATTGGATCAATTTTTGAGATGCTTGTACTCTTGTTTTTCATTTTTTCATATTTTTAGATTTTAGATTTAGATAGACTATTTGCAGTTCAGTATTCACACATTCATCGATTTACAGTAACTACAAATTGCCTGAGGAAAATTGGCCTAGTAGCAGTATTTAGTCTACAATATTGGGGGGGAAATGTAGCTTGGAAAGCTGAAATATCAATGCTACTGGACATGCTACTGACTGCCGTCTGCAAAGCTATCAATCCGCAAATATTTTGAAGAAATCTCAAGTATTTGTGGATTATAGATATTGGGCTCCTCTGTATTATGATTATCTGTCTTTCTGGTTAAGTTACTGTGTGGTCTGTAAGCTCGTGGTTCTCAGGTTTTTCTCAATTTCTTGTGTCTTTTGGATTTTCATGGACTTTCTTATTCATTAAATTATTCTGTATTTTAGTATTCTCGCTAGATATTTGACCGTTCTTCCCATCAGAAATGGTAGAGTCAATTAAAAAGTACCATTTTCTTGGAAGGTGACACATTTCAAAAGTAGTAGTTGAGGTTCTGACCATTCTAGTGTCTCTGTGTTAGATAATTTCCCCCACGTCAGTGTAAAAATATTTGTGAACTTTGTTTGAAAGCTGCTTCTTTACCAAGAACTAAAGCAGTTTGAATATGTATCCAAATATCCAGTCATAATTATGCCATAATTTCATTGCTGTCTCCAATAAGCATGTGGTTTCTCTGAAACATGGAAAACAGATATTTACTCAAATATTGTTGTTTGTATGAATATATCTGAGCCTGTGTGTATCTGTGTGCATTTCAGAAGAAAATATACTACAGTTCAAAAATATCCACACATGTATTGTTTTGTTCAAATGTATTGATAAAGGTAAAAAAAACAAAACAGTTATGCACATCTCTTGTATGTAAATGTATGACCATCAATATACATTCCCTCACCTTTATTGTGATCAAAATGTAAACAAGTTATTTGTTCAAACACAATCTTTGAAATACCTTTAGCTACTATAGATAACCATGAAGCATTGGAGACTTTTTTCTCTCTATTCTAGCTGAAATTACAGATTCAGAATTCCTTCCTGAGTGCATTCATAATTGATGACTTCAATTTGTCATGCATTCTTAATAGTAGGACAGAATTAGAACCACATATTTCATTTGCACTATTTGTCATGACGGTAATTAGCATGAGGAGAAAGACCGATGCTGATAAATGCACCTGTGTGAGGCATAATAACTTGCTCTCGTTCAGAACTGTCAGCTCAGAATAAAACAGGCCAGCCTGTAACACAATGCACAAAAGTGTGACAAACATTGGAGGACAGCTGCCATTAAATCTGGGTGCTCTACCAGTTTAGTGTCTATTTTAAGGCTGTCACAGTCTCTTGCAGTGCTGCTATGCAGATTTTCCAGCATGTTACAGTGGATTCTTCTCAGGGTTTCTGGTTAGTGGGCCTGTTGCATCACCATCAGAGGGAATATTTTTAGCCCCAGCTGAATGAGCAAGCGTTGCCCTCCCTGCACAGATATAATAACGGCTTTTAATTTTGGCCAATACGAGCAAAGATAAATGCTCCTATTCCCTTCTTGGGGCTTCCCAGTCAAGGATTGCACTGGGTAAGATGGAGAAAAAAAAAAACACCTTCCTGACAAGCTCAACTGCTGGCCCACAGGCTCTGTCCTGCTGCCTCCTCTTGCTCTGATGCACCATGCAGCAGGGGTGCACTGTATAGTATCGACCTTGGTGGAATGAGTAATAGGCTTAGGAAGGATTGCTCTCATTAGCATCACGCAGTAAACACATCCCTCTGATAAGCAACTATCATCTTATTATTCTATACTCAAAGGCCTCGCAAAGCCCCAGGACGGCCCCGCGGCGGACGTCTCTGTACCTGAAAGCGGTAGTGGGTCCCGTCATCCTTTAAGGTCAGGACGTGGTCAGAGATGGGGAAGATGTAGCCGTGGGCCGCGATCAGACTGCCGAGGTGGATGGCTTCAGCTGGAGAGCGGGAAAGCACATGAAATTGTCTTCCATCTCTCTGCGTTTTCATTACTCAACATCTCTCAGCAGGCCTACCTGGATCCTCAATGGAGAGGTTTTTCATCAGCCACTGAACAATGTCTGCCCCTGTTTCCCAGAGAACAGCAACGGTCAGAAAGGGTGTCGCAATTACAAATACACAACAGTTCAGACAAAAGCTGCCTCTCTTCAAAGCTGTCAAAGTTGGGTAGGTGTCTAAATATAGCGCGTTGTTGGCAGGTTTGCGCTGCTTTCGCTGCTCCTGGACAGCAAAACATTCGGCCCCCCTGTTGGCGCTTTGCAGAAGCTGCTGGAAAGCCCTGGAGGAAACCATGTGAAGGACTGACTCAGACGCAGCCTCACAGAGAGACAGAGCAACCTCCACGTCCTATTCTTGTGACTCACTATTACACAGAAGCACAAACATAAAGGAATACCAGCACCTACACAAACAGGCATGCAGACAGAGGGGAGAAGGTGCTTTACCGAACTGGTGGCAACAACGGGATGAAACTGCCCTGCAAAGACATGCTTCTGTAGAAGTAGCATGGAAAATGAGCACAGAAGGTCATACATGTATAATTTATTGTGACTCATATGTTTTGCATAAAGAATGCAAGGATGGAAAACACACAACACCAAGGACAAAGTTATGAATGCATCAGGTGAGATAAGCCCTTAGTAAGGAAGAAGCAGCTTATAGGGTGCAACATTTCTAAATGTTAAAGCATGATTCACACACACGCACACACACGCACAGTGTATGCTCATTTATGGTTTTCACACAAATACGAACCTGATACCACACTCGGGATCTTTGAGAGGAAGCTTTTAACGGTCCGGATGGCAACTCCTCCTGCTTTCTCATCTTGTATCCGCGTAACGATGTCTTCCATCTGTGGAGCAGAAAGACACAGATGAGAGTATAAAATGCTGTATAAAACTGCATTTTATACAGCAGTGTATAAAATGTCGTTGCATTTTATACACTGCTGGTCGAAAGGTTTTCAACACAACAACTTACTCCGGTTTTTAAATGAAAAGTCAAGCAGTTCGAGTTCAGGGAATAGCTTGAAGTGGTACAAAAGTAATGGGTGAACAGCAAGGTGTTGAAATAAGGAAGCAAAACTGAAAAATAACTTATGTTTCATAATGTAAAAAAAAAAAAAAAAAGGTATTCTAGCAACTTGAAGCTCAGGCTGAAATCGCATTGATTGTCTGGCACAATTTTTTGTTCAACCTGACTTAGCTGGAAATCACATATATTGTGAAGTATTGTGTAAGTTGTTGCTGCATCTGCAGTGATGGCGCTGTACCAATTTGTTGTGGTGAGAGCTGAGATAAACTGAGAAGCTCTTGATTTGTCAGTCAACTTATGTTCCTACCCTTATCTACAACCAAAAGAAATAGATTGTGGATACAAGCAGCTGAAATGAGTTTGGACGGATGGACTTTAAGAGTTTTAAGTTGAAGCAAGTAATGTAAAATGCCGTGCTGCATTCTCCAGCTGACACGTCATATCCAATTCCACACTTGTGAAGAAAGAGGCTTGGAGCTGAACAGTTTAATTTAAACATTTCTCTTTCTGATAATAACATGAAGTGACACCCATAGGATCTTCCACTCTGTAAAGCGCAAAACCTCAAAGATTTGGGTCAAGGGTTCAGTGAAACTTAATCCTGGGTTTGTGTGGCCGTGGCCGCATATTTATGGCGATTTATTTAGCTACAACTAGGGGTTAGAAGTTTTCCACAGCCGAAAAAGCTGTCAGTATTAATCCCAGAGGCAAAGATAAACATCACACCTCCGACCGAGCCAGGGCCTCAAACACATCACACATTAGCTGCCTAAAATTAGGCGCATCCCTACACAGCTCGCCATGCGGCCACCACACAGCACAGATCTCACAGTAAGCAAGCAAACATTCAGTCTTTCAAGGGCAAACATGATGCATCCTTATAAGGATTCATAATTTATCATTATTACATTTAAATATGTTTAAATGTCAAATCTTAAATGATTTATGAGATGGCCTGGTAGAGCCTGACTAGACCCAATTAAAAATCCCATCAATATTTACACGTAGGTGTGTAACCACAGTCAGCTTAATGTGGTACTTTCCATTAAGGTAGTTGGATTGGCAAACAAATGCTTTAAGCCTCACTCAAATGTCTGTTCAGCGAGTGAACACAGTCAGATACACACATACACACACGTGGTTGCTGCAGTTTGTGTGAGTCAGTTAGCAAGCAACTCTTGGGATAAATGCTGTGAGAATTTTAAGACAGCCGTTTACAGATTTCTTTTTACGTTCCTTAATATCACACCACAAGGCGGATGCCAAGTCACAAAGTCTGGCTCACAGCGTCACGCTGAGCTCTGCAGTTACTGCCATTTCTGTGCACTTCTAGCCACTTGCACCACAGTTCATTCATCATTTAAGAAAGCATATCTGTAAGTGAATGCTTTTTACTTACACAGGGAGGCTGGCTTGATAATATAAAGTTAAGCGGCTTCCAGGAGCAGACCTATATATACATGCAGTATTTCCTGTGTTTGCCTCGTCAGCCCATCTAAATGCCACCTCCAATTTTGCCTGCACTGATACCTCAAAATACATTTTGTGGAAGTATCTTAATAAAATTTGGTATAGAGACATTTATGACCATGAGAACATAAAATAAAAACCATAACTACTTTTCTACTTGGTCCAATTTGCCTACAAGTCCAATTTAGCACACAATTTAGTAATTTCAGCCAAATAGCAGGTGTTAATTAATGGTTGCTATTTAGCAATATTTTGCAGATCTTTTGACCACTATTATGATCCAATGACACCCTAAAAATTAGCTTCAATATATAATTTTACTCAACACTTCTTATGCACTATCAAGGTTTTATAATATATATATAT